>NC_134180.1:26815425-27115425 GCF_964188355.1 Buteo buteo
CCACCCTGTCCTTGCCCAGACCCTGGCTGCAGAGTCCTGTCTCCTTGCTACTCCCACCCTAGTGTCCATCTGATCCTTTGGAGAGCTGATCCACCAGAAAATTAGTCCCTTTTTTCAACTGGCTTAGTCTTCTGCTGGCTTAAAAAGTTGATTTGTCCTGTGAAGGGATCAGACCAGCACCAGACCAGTAAAGGTACAAGAGAAACAGCTGGAACATGTTGGCAGGAACAGGGAACATGTGAGGAGGAGCAAACTGCCCCTTTTTGGTGGCAGTGAGCTCTTAGATTGACTAAGCTGTCTCAGCAGACCAAACCCTTGGAGAAGATACAGTTATTAGTGCAAAAGTGCTTAGACCGGTATAGTTTATTCCTATCAAAGTGAATAAAGATATGCCAGCACAAGGCACTTCATACTCATGTAACTGTGTCCACATGAGGGGTTGCACTGGTATAAGTATAATCAGTAACAAACAAAACCCCAGCATCCCCTAAGTGATGTATTTACAAAAATGGCATAGAACAAGTCTCCAACCTTCAGTTATGAGGTGTGCACAACTTCCATTCAGAAAATAGACCACAACCTACACATGAAACAACATTAGACACAAAATAAATTAGGGATTTAAAATGCTACATCTAGGAATATAAAGATTTTTTTAAAAAACTTTAAATGTAATCCCATATTTCAAATCTAAGTAAGAGAACTATACAGCTCCACTGATTACTTGGACATTTTAAACAGTTTACATTCATCAGGGACAACAGCACTTTGGTTTACATAATTAGGCTAATATGAGCAATGAAACATTTCTCTCCCTCACATTACATCAAAGTGAAATACATTTAGAATATATATACTGCCAAGCTGTTCCAATAAGTGCATTCCATACATGAGTTAAGAGTAGCTCTCGCAATAGCTACATCAGTTAGAGGTCTTTAACAGAACTAAATCAAACCCCTTCAAAAAAGCTTGCTTTGATTCCTTCATGCCTGACCCATTTTTGATTAATCACATGGATCTTCTCCAGAACATAGCCAAGCGCAAAAAATAAGTCTGACTTGGTACTGTGGCAAGCCCACATACCAGATTGCATAGCACACCCTGGATTAATGAGGAAATTCTCATTTTAGTTCGCCTCCCCACCTTTATAAGTCAGACTCTTAAAACAACAGTATGCTTTTGTACCAAGCTCAAGAACTCAGATTAACTGTAGCTCAAGACACTCAACAGGCAGTTAGAAAACATTTAAGAGCAACCAACCTGACAATCATCAAACAATTATTTTACATAACTTTAAACAATTAGCAACTCAACCTCTGCAATTTAAGAACAGTGTTGCCTCCTAGAGAAAGAAGTACTTATTTCTAGCTATTCTTGCAAAGCATTTATCCAGTGCCTGCATCTGACTCAAATATGTGTTGCTGGATAGGATGAAGAGATGTCCTCCCAGCAAAATATTTTAGTAACATATGGTTATTTTTTTATTAGCTTAAATTAGCTTGCGAGCCGCACGTGAGTTATCATATACCTGCCAAACTTGCCTAAAAGAAAGCAAATGGCTGGATTAAATAAACAACGGAGCATGGCTTCAGAGGATAAAGTTCCCAACCCAATGCACAATCACTACGGATTATTACATTATTTTAAAAAACAGACTTCCAACTGTATGAATTCTGGTTTAATTACTAGCTGGGAGATGAAAACATACCCTTCATCACCATCCTCTGGTAGGCTGAGACTTCTGAGAAGTTAATGTAGTCATTTCATCTCATTTTTGCAAATCTGCAAATGTTCCTGTGCTGAGCTTGGTTATATGATACCCAAGCTCAATTAAGGAGAGTATTAGATGCTATTTCCTTGTCAGAAGCTTTACAAACTAAACACGATTGCACTTTTTCTGGATCCCATTCCTGCAAGGTGCCAAGCGTCGCAATGGGGAAGTGAACTGAGGGGGGCAGAGGATACTTTCTCCCTTGCAGGACGGGGTGTTTAGTGGATGATGGGGATTTTTCTAGAGAGTGTTTCATCTCGCTGGGTTGGCGTTTCCAACGCAGTGAGTTCATTGCACCCCCTCCGTTCAAGTTAGCAGGAAACGGGCAGCCGCATGCCTTTGCACTGTTTGGAAAATCTTCAACGTGAGTCGCTTTGGTCCTGACTCCTCTGTGAACTGACCTTACTCTTCCCGCACCAGAGAGGAAATCGCAGTCAGTGCCTCCTACTCGGCGCAGTGTGTGAAGGGACAGCTAGACTGAACTTGCCAAAAGGCCCCGAAGGAGTTCTGCATGCTCCCTCCAACCCATTAAAATACATAGACAACGTTTTCTACTTGCTTTGACCATCTGAGAAAACCATGTCATAAACAAAAAAGGATGGTCAACCCAGATTTGATCTTGTTAGATGTTGAACACCTTCTCCTGCCACTGAAGAAAAGAGGAAACAAGGTATTCAGCACCTGCAGCACCACCCATTGAAGACCATGTCCTAAGGGATTAACGATAAACCAGGAAGACAATATAATCATCTATTACAAATTATGCAACCCAAAGCATACATCTTAAACACAGTTCCCCTGTTGGGATTAGGCAAAGGGAAAAAAAAAAATCAGCAGATAAAACCATTTACTTTCACCAGTAAAAATTAAGTTACAGACACCCTTGTTCTCAGGGCAAAACAAACTTAAAAAATATCTTAAAACAGTGAAAAAATACAAGAAAATTTTATTTAAAAATATATGTACTCCTTACTCCAAATTTGTTTGTACAGAAAGGATTTGTTTCAAAAAGAAAAAAAATAATGACAAACTAAATGCATATTCGGAGTATGCACTTTCTACAGTGTATTTGGTAAAAGCGTTATTTCTGTAAAACTGAGCGAGAGGAAGTTAGTTATTCAGCTTTCATTTGTTCCCTGACATCAGAAGGCAACGTTTCAAACAAGGTGTCCTCTACAGTGAAACCAGTTCGCTTCAGAGCTCTACATTCACCGAGCTCAGGTGGGAGGATTTCAAAGTGATTGCCTTTAATATCCAAGTAGGAGAGGAATACCAAATTACCAATTTTAGGTGAGAGGACTGACAAGTTATTTTTCCCAATTTTTAGAGTCTTAAGTTTTTTGCAAAAGTACAGTTCATCTGGCACGCTCTCCACTTTGTTGCAAGTAATGGAAAAGTACTGTAAACTCTGCAGAACTCCTATTTCAGGTGGGATAAAGCGAATGTCATTGTAAGACAAATCCAAATATCTGATTTTGTTGCATAGGAATAGGTGGGATGGAAGAACCTCTATTTTGTTATGGCTGAAGGAAAGCCGCTCGAGACTAGTGAGTTTCTTTATATGCTCTGGGATGTACGTGATACTGTTGTACCACAGCTTTAGGATTGTCAGTTTTCGCAGATGTTGAAAACTTACTATTTCTTCAATGGATTTGAGGTTGTTTTCCTTTAGATCCAATTCCTGAAGACTAAGAAGGCTGAAGACTGCATGCGGTATACGCTCTAAATCACAGTGAACCAATTCCAGCTGTGTCAGGTTGACCATCTTCTTCAGGTTGTTGAGCATCACTAACTTAGTGCCATCATTATGGATGCACAATTTTTGCAGGTGACTAGAAACATCGACAGCAGATTGTGGGATTTTGGACAAATTACTTTTTATGTAAAGAACTTTAAGGCTTTTAAGTTCCCGAAAAGACTCCAGTGTAATGTTTTTGGAAATATCATGACTTAGGGAGCCAATTAAATAGAGCTCTTCCAAATTTCTGAGGCCATACATCCAGTGTGGAAGTTCTCTGATATCATCAAACTTGACGCTCAAGATCTTGAGGTTCTCCTTCAGAAATGCCAAGGCAGCACTGTGGATCTTCACAGAGCACTGGTGCAATGAGAGCTCCTGGAGATTGTCCAACTGTGCAATGGTTGCTGGTATCATTACGTTATTAATTATTTCAAGTTTTAATGACTGCAGCTCAGTAATTTCAAAAACTGTGTCTGGTAGTCCAGAGAGCATGAAAAGCTGTAGCTCCAAATGGCTATGGGAGTTTGTCTGTAGCCTCTGTCGCAGTTTATCTGCAGTCCACTCATTGTTTAGGTTCAGCTGTTTCAGCTTATTTTCACTGACTTCAGACAGGAAGACAGCAAACCGCTTGGAATAGAGAGGATCATACTGATCGATCATATGAAGCATAAAAGCAAAGTCATTCTTGACATCTGGGATATCATCAATTCCTGTCTCTTGCCGAACATATTCAAAAGAATATTCTTTCAGTGAACGGTAGAACAACCAGTATAGGGTATAAAGGCATGTGAGGCCATAGATGCTTACAAAGCACAGGTAGCAGTAAGAAAGTTTAGAGAACAGATGTGCCATCGTGTGATTACAGCAAAAATTCTTATATCCTGTCATGTCTTCAATATCAACGTTACAGACTACTGTAAAATTAACTTCTGAGACAAGTGCTGTATTGTAAGCAATAATAATAAGGAATTTAATTACCTTAAGGACAGTCTGGCGAACATACATGACATAGAGTATATCACCCTCCTCAACATGCAGTCTAAATTTCTTCACCTTTTCAAACAGTGCTTTGGCCTGTTCACCTTCTTTCTTATCTAATGCCCCAGGTGTTCCCTTATCCACAACTAACTTCTCAGGGATTGATTTTAAAGACTGTGTCTTGACCAAAGTGCCTTCAGTGCTTGGCTGGGTAGTATTAGACTTGCTTACGTTGTTCTTCCTGTTATCTTTCTCTTCAGAGTCTTCCCCTGACACTTCGGATAAGGCTCTTGTTGTCCAGGGAGAATCGAAACATTTCCCGAGTATTGAAATGAAGTGTTCAATTTTGGAGCTCGATCCAGGGAATTTGAACCAAAAGTTACTACACAGCATGAAGACCAGTGTGTGTATAAGGACAAGATAAGGGAAATACTTGGCATACCAGTGCAGAGCACGTTCATAGCACACCTGATTTATAAAGCTGTACTGCTGAAGGTCCAAATCAGTCTTCAGTCCTTTCATTTCAACTGTAGCTGGAGGGGTGGATGGCTTGGGTGGAGGAAGGGGGGTTGTATCTGGGATTGTGTTAAACACATTTGAACTATTAGATTGGTTCTGGCAAGGCTGTATGCGCTTCGGAAGGCATATTATCTTGTCTTGCATGACCTGAAACGCACAAAAAGATATCTTTTAAACTGATGTACAAACAATGGTGGCAGTACCAATGGGTAGCTGTCCCTGGAGTTCCTCCGGCTGCCAGGCATTCCTCCCCACAGCCTGGCACGTGGCCCCACAGACTGTGCTATTATTAATATTATTCCAAACAAGACACTTGTTCTATATGCCAAGAACTAGGTCACCCCTTTTCATCCATGGTTAGCTTTCCATGATTTGAATAAGAGGGCATTGAGATAATCCAGAAAAAGGAAAAGTGTGAGTAATGCATCCAGAAGAGACCAGGGATCTCCTGCATTGCTCTCCCTGGAGACAGACAGCTCTTGCCAGGTGTATTCACCCTGGCTACACAATGTTCAGAGATAGCTTAGGCTTGAAAGAAGCATAACTGCCTTCATGTGGCTGTATGCTCACACTGTGATGTCTTATCACACCGAAAATGGCTGACAAAGAGCTAATGTGGGCATATCTATGCTGGGACATTATTAATCTTCAGTCTTAATAAAGATAGATAGGGATAATAGAGAACTGACAGCATTTGTGTGCATCTGCACATGGACATCATTTTTATTCAGTTTCTCATAGATTTACATAGAGTCCTTATACCTCCTGGGGGAAAAAAGGTAGGTCTGTCCTTCTGTCCTTGAGTCTGTCTATAATGCAAAAAAAAGCAACTTTCTTAATTTGGGCTGGCCATCCAAGTTGACAAACTGAGGTCAGAGCACCTTTAGGGACCAATCACCTTTGGTTCAACTTGGGCTATCAGTTTGATTTCAGTGCAAGGCTCCCTATAGGTCTGAATTGAAAATGCTAATCCATGTGATAAACTAAGGAGCTCTGTTATTTGCCCTGAATGACTAACTGGGATTAGCCCAAACTAAGAATGTGTGTGTAGTGTAGATGTATTCTTTGACATCATGGTTGTTGAAAGCACTAAATATAGGGTATGTAGACAAGAGTTACCAAAATCAGATCCTCCTTGATGATCCACCCTGGTGCACGGAGATGCTGAGATGAGACCACATATGTTTTGAACAATATCAGTGCCATAACTGTTGACACGTCAAAAACTCCTGCAGTCGATCTTTGTCTGTAGATGCTACTCTGATATACACCCTTACTTACACCCTGGATTCATGCCTCTGGTAATAAGTTGGAATAAAAAAAATTGCCTATTATTTGCAGTGTTTCCACACATTATTTTCCAGTGTGCTTCATCCAATGAAGCAGGTAAACTTAAAAATAACAGATGTTCTATTTTGTGTGCTTAAGCAAACACTTAGCTACTAATGCAAAATTCAGCCCTCTATAAAGAGACTTTCAAACATGGACATCATATCTTTTCATCTGAAAATACCTGAAAAAGGAGAACACAGGCAAAACTACAGTTGATTTCATGTGAAATTTGGGACGTAGTATGTGAAAATCTTGGGCCATGTAAGTGAGCGAATTCCCCTGAAATAAGAGCTCTGTCAATGTGTCCCTTTAGCTCCATTTCTAAGTCATGCCAAGAAATGCGAGATCCATGTTTGAGCTAGTACTATAACTTCCTATTTTCGTGGAGTCCATCCCAAACAGTACTTTCCATTTCTTTTCAGCTTTTGGCTCTTTAGCAAAATGTAAGTAACAGTGATTGATAGTGATGTCAATTGTTTACATGTAAGCATCCTCGGAGATGCTTTGGTATGGAAGAGGCATAATATTAGTTGTGGGTGGTGTTAATAAAATAAGCACATTCATTTTAAATCTCTTTGAAGCATAATGACCGAAAGAATTTTAACATTTGCCAAATAAAGAAAACCAGAAATTACAAAATTACATTTTTCAAACTTTTCAACAGAAAAATGCTAACAAATAAGAACTTCAGTTGATCATCTGTTTTGTTATGCCAAATTGTGGTGAAAACAGGCATCCAGGCACAAGCCAAAGCAACAGCTCTTATCTTAGCTGGCACTGCTCCATTGACTCTAGCGCAACTCTGCTGATTTACAGCTGCTAGAGGTCTGCTCTGTGTCATTTGATGTTGCTACCTAAACAGCTTTAATCCTGGGACCAGCAAATTTCTGCTTTGTTCACAGTGAACCCAAGAGATAAAACAAGATGTGACACCATCCTTCGGAGGACCTTCCTCGTTTGTGGTGTTCCTTCAGCACCCGAGAGCACCTGCCTCGCTTCCATCCCATTTGATTTACCTGTAACGTGCACCCAAACACACCGATCATCAGCATGGCAACGGAGAGATAGTCCGTGAACACATCCCACCAGGGTTTCAGCACCCTGAATGCCGGCTGCTGCTCCGAGAACTGGCGAAACTCAGTCACGGGAATCATCGTCCTGCAAAAGAGCAAGGCCAGCGCTCAGCCTCCTGTAGTCCATACCCCTCAGTCTATACAAGCAAGTACTTCTGTGAGGTTTGAAAAACCTGCTCTGGAAATGAAACTCCCAGGATGTGGCATAAAAGTTCCCAGCTACCACCCAACCGGTCCCCCTGACAGCCCATCTCAGAAGAGGGATGCTCATGCTGTCCCCCTGCAGCTCCTGTGAGGAAGGGAGAGCAGGACCAGGGTCCCATCCATGCAGGCAGGCAAATCCCTCTCTGCATTGACTCCAGCTGTAGCTGGTGGGTCAGTGAGGCCTTCTGAATCCCCCCAAACCAGCCCGTTCTGTAGATAGAGACATTCAGCTTTATACACATTAGCCTTGATCTCAAAGGTCTGGCTAAAACGCTTGTCCTGCGCTCAAATTTCACAGAGCCTTTCAGCTATCATGTTTCATTCACTTCCATTTTATTCATAGTGGTTTCAGGGATGCTTTGGAATATTCGTATGCATACTCACTGCAGTTTCAAATCTACTATGTTTTGAGTGCAAGTTGCTAAAGTGCTTTAGCTAACCAAAACTACAGGCAGATCAAGGGCTTTATCTTCACCTCAGATGTCTAGGCTTACATCATCACCCCTTCTGAAAAATCTGCTAACACATGAGCATGTACAGGCAAAGCAACTGATGTTAAAGCCTACAGCATGTTGTGTAACTGAATCCCCGAGATCAAACCAGTAATGAAACTCCACAGTAAGTTACGATGGAAAGATAAATTTGCATGGGAATGTAGCAAAAATATTCCCAAGGGCAATTTACAAAATTTGTCCTTAAACTAACATCATAAATGCTCACTACAATCACTTCATATCACAGTAATATTGGAAGAGTCTATAATCCTGATTCAGCTGCAGACTGGGACCCATTAGCATGGGTTTGGTGCCATCCAGCTGTGCGCAGGCTTAGCGATAAGCACACACTTGCTGACATGCTGCCTGGGGACTTAAGGGATTCAGTTCATTCAGAGCCGGCATTCCAGCAGGGAAGGATTCAGGCCCTAACGGCTGCAATTCATCACAAGCATACAGCCATCCCAAGAATTTATAACTGACTCCCACTACACTGGCCATACTCGTGTGGAAAGATGCTCACTTTGACACCTTCTCAGGGACTGCTGTGCCTCTTCTTGCCCAGCTGATCCTCAGGAGGCACCGCAGTCCCCAAAGGCACAAGGTGATGTCTGTAAAATGAACTTGGGTTAGTAGCTAGACTGGGGCTTTGCAGCTTTCTGAGTGAGTAGTACAAAAACTTCTTTACCCTTGACTCCTGCTCCCCTCTCCTCTGGCAACCCTTCTGTGTTGCTTTAAGCACTACTTGGCCAGGCAGGAGAATGTCTCTCTGAGCCTCTTGTCCTTCTAAAAGCTGTCCCCAGGATGCACCCTACAATGCCAGATGAAATCACACACACCTCTCGCATGGCAGGCAATCCCCAAGAGAAAGGTGGGCTGTCCTCTGCAGCACTTGCAAATTAATAGACCATCAGTGAAAATGATGGCAATGCAAGCCTGACTTGACACAGCCAGGTCAGAGGCTCGGCAGCATCCATGCCAACAGGCCTGAATTGCTGCAGTGGTGGCAAAGGAATGCAGCATTCATTATCAAACTGCATGCAGCCAGGAGCCACAATTCTGATTTTTGTGTGCTTGTCTGGCAAATGCTCAGCAGACATACCAGGGAAGATAGACCTCTACAGCAAACAACAGCTAGGGTAGCTGCTGGGACAAACCTTTGTTGCCTTTCACTTTTCTTTTAGAAATACTGGTGGAAAAAATGGATCTCAATAATTAGAGGTGCCCCACGCAGCTTTAAGTACATGCCCAGCTCTCCTTCAGCTCAACACAGGGAGAGGAAACCCTCCGCTGGCAGCTCCCAGTGGTGCCTGAGCTGAAGAACATCACACACTGATCTCTCTTCCATACCCACATGAATTTCACTGCCATCGGTAAGGAATTACCCTCCTGTCTTTTATTTCCACATAAAATGTAAGTGACTGGCAATAGCTGCTGGTAAGCTTTAAAAAATAATTTTTCTACCAAGCATTGAAAAACATAGAAAATTCTTAAAGGAATACACTAACACACATGTTGGCTAATCAGTTGCCATGCAACAGTCCTGCTAAAAGCTTTGTAACACATATACTGCTGTCGGCTCAGGTTTTGAGGCCAGTTAGCTGACTGGAATGCCATCGATACACCCAAGAATATGTATCAACAGATTGCCTTAAAATAATGACATTTTCCCCCTCCCCCTGCCCCTTTAATAATGGCTTATGAGTGCTTTTTCATATTCTGATGCCACAGCCTCTAGAGGTCCTATTTGTAAGGTTTTTCCAAAAGTATAGACACTTTGAGTTCAGGTAAGGCAGAATCATGTTTCCTACAGCGGGGACTCTTGAGAAAACACGAGTGTTCACATGCACCAAAACATGCGGAGACCCAATCCTTGCTGGTTAGACATCTAAGCGACTCTGTGGATCTGAGCCATGGCGTTATGCAAGTCGGCAGTACTGAAACAGGGGCAGCACCTGACAGCAGATGGAACTGGAACTATCTTGCAAATTGCTGTGCAGGGACAGCTTTCTAGACCAAAAATTAATTTGGCTGTTGCATTTGATAGGCTTCACTCTGTATTTTTAGGGGTCTTTGTTGTATTACATATTTGCTTCATTTCTTCTAAGTGATGTGTGGGGAATTTAGATGAAGGCAGATAGTTTCTGGCACCACAAATATGTGCTGCTCTGATCCCTTTTTCCCTTTAGAGGCTGCTGTTTGCATAGTGTGACTCCTCGTTAGTAGAGTGCACATACTGTTACCCTGGTTAATGGGCCAAGCAGAGGGAGAGCTGCATACAGAAAGACTCTGAGCCATGACAGAAACCCCATCTCTGAGGGTGGAAGGTTTGCAGTCCAACACCAAACATCAGAATCTGTCTGACGCTTATGTTTTCCTTTATTGTTAAAAGAAGAAAACAAATGTTACTGAATGATAGCAATAGTACTGCACATAATAATGGTAAATAAACCAACGACATCTAATGACAGACAATATTCTTTAACTTCGGGAAAAAAGATGTTCACAAGAAGCTTTAAATGGAGATTGGACATGAAAAAGTGGGATAACTGTTTTCCAACACACTCTGGAGAAACCCTATTGCTTCTCCCCTTGCTGCACTAGCGATAAAGAGAAAACGCTAGAAAGAAGTGCAGAGAAGCCTGGGCTTACTAGTGCTGCTGGTATCTGCATGCAGAACAGAATGACACAAAATTATTTTTATTTTTCTCCCTTTTCCCTCTAGCTTCTTTTCCATTCTGGCCTGTCCAGTGACTGAAAGGACATCTATTACCAGTGGCTCTGAGGCCTCACAAAAGCCACAGCAGGTCCATGTGGCTCAGAGCAATCCTGAAAACGCCCTCCTGGCTGCGGCCAGAGTCTGGCTCTTCCCCACTGCTACACCCAAGGCCGCACCACTGCCAGACTCATTTATAACCACACACAAACCAGGTCTGTACAAAATAAAGTGATTAGTCAATGATTAGTTTAAAAAAATCAAAACAGGGATGCTAAAAAGACACATTGCAGTCCAAATCACAGTAAACTCTGGGACAGCACACTCTCTACTGTAGATTCTTATCTCTTCTTATACCAAGGAGGTAGAAGAAAAGGACTTCAACATTTCAGCTGGTGAAAACTAAGACAGCATTACTAATTTCAGTTCACTCACATTCAAAATACTGTTTAATGGCTCAATACATCGTAGCCGAAATGTGGAGTCTGACATGTTAAATACTATTTTAACCTACTTTAGGAAATATTGAATTCTAAATATTGGATAATTTTTTCAATTAAAATCAGAACTCGTTCTCTTTTTTCTCTTGCATTTCTAATAACCCTCAGTCTCTAGAGAAAAGAAAACCATCCACGAGATAAATCATCTGGTATTCAGCTACCAGAAGGAAATAAAAAAGGAACTTGGATTAAAAAACAGTTGCACTGGCTGTTAAGCAGTGCTGAAGAAAAGAGCTGAGGGTTTGCCAGATCAAATAACAAACAAACAAACAAACAACAAAAACTGAGAGGAGGCAAACTAGTAGGGTTTTTTATTATTATTTTAAAAGTTCTAGGAAATGTAGAAAACTTGATGAGTGAAAATGAATACATGATAATAAGATGAAATACTGGAATCCAGGTACAAGGAAGGTGTGACATTTACTCCAGCAGAAAAACTAACTACAGGAATCAGCTACTGCATGGGCAATTAGGAGCAAGAAACAACTTAATGTGACCTAAAAGAGCTAAGGAGAATAAATAGATCCAAGTCAGAGAGAAAAGTATTGGAAACAAATTAGACTTAATAAATCAAGAGATTTAATCAAAGGATGATTGTGAAATGGCCACACCGTGGAGCAAACCAGCTTCTCAGCAATTGGCCTTCATCAAAGTGAATAAAGGAAAGCAGTGGGTACAGTACGGAAGTAATGACAGCTCTCGCCAGTGCAGCTAAAGAGAAAAACGAGTATGTTTTACAAATTGGGCAATCCGTGTGACGTGCATTGCAGAATATAAAGGAAATTAATTAACTAACTTCCACCGGTGGCTCAGAGGACACTCGGGTGGGCAGCCTGGGGGTTTTCTGGGCAGGGACTGCCTTTGCAGCACTGGTGCCCCCGGGGCCGAGGCTGCCGGGCAGTGGCCGCACCTCTGCCACCAGCGCTGTGTCAGCAGGGCCTCTGTGCGCACAGGCACATAGATGCTGACGAGCACAGTTTCCAGCTGTAGCTGTAGCTATCCTACCTCCACCAGCGACAGCAACCCAATGCAGCAGCCCTCCGCAGCCGTGGCACAGCGTGCCCAGGCTGGCACTGCTCACTGCCGGGGCTCTTCGGCAGTGCTAGCTGTCACAGTGTGGCCAGCAAAGCCCCGGGGACAAGCCCTGGCCTCGGCTTAATGCTTCGCAAGCAGGCGCTGTGAGCTGCTCCCCGTGGCTTTGTGTCTACCGAACTTCCGTGACCTGCCTTGCAGCAGCGCGCAGGGGACCCCAGTCGGAGACAGGGCCCACCATGCCGGATGGGCAAACGCTTGGGGCCACAAAAGTTTATACACTTGACCTGCCTGAGACGCGATACACTCCCCCATTAAGCTGTACTCATCTTGCATCTTGAGAGATGCTTTACAAAGAAAAAACATATTAATACTCAGAGAAACGCCCCTCTGGTACAACCCTGAAAGAAACCGCTTTTGGCTTCTAGCAGCTGCCAGGCCCCACGCTCCAGCTATTGCTAGGTGATGGCTGCTATTTTTAAGCAGATTCTCACAGAGAATTCTCTTCATTCATTTTATGGGGCGCAACTGCATGGATTGACACCAGCCCTCAGCAGAATTGGAGGGTACGCTGCTGGAGAGCGCTCCGTTACCGGTGAAAACTGCCGCGCCGCTCCCACGCTGCCCCACCTCAGCTCTCAAGGCACAGTTTGTAGAGACACTGGGATTAAAAAAGCACACCGAGTGAAACAGAAACAAGTAACTGGGGGGCCCTGCCTTTATCTCACCTGCGACAGGTCCGCTAGCTAGCGTTCCTCACGGAGGCAGACCCCCAACAGCTCCCACCGCTGCCCCCCACCACGGCAAGACGACCGCCAGGCCCATCTGTGCCGTGCTGTCGGGAAAGCTGCCGACTGCTCTGCGCCCTTCCACAGGCAACGCTCGGTATTACCCATTGACACCAGACAGCCTGTGCCCCAGCTATGGCCTCCTTGCCCAGCAAAGCCCAAAGGCCTCTCCCCACACTTTGCTGACCCTCACACGACAGAGAAGCGGTGTCACTGCTGCTTCGTGTGCTGTAGGCAGGAGACCAGGACTTGCCAGAGCTGTTTTTGCCACACTACAGGTGTTATTCACCAGAAGTCAAGCCCTCTGCTCTTTCCTTCTTCCAGTAGCGGTTGCTCAATCATGTTGCCATGTGTTGAAGCAATCACTGTCATCCATTGCTTGTTTTAGGGGAAGAACAACAGCCACACACCAGAATTGGGGCCCCAGGGTGCTGGACAGGCAATTAACATCCAGAATTTACAGGTTCGGCAGGGGCAGGGTATAAATAACACACCAGAAGGAAAAAGGAGGAACGTAGCAGGAAGAGAGAGACAACATTGCAGAAATAGTGACATTTACAACTGGGAAGCATAAGAAGTTGGTGAGATTTCTTAAGCTGGCTAGAAATGTTTAAATGATTAGCCAGATGACATTTAACCACATTTCCCTGACATCGCATCAACCCTCCTCAGACGTAGGATCAGCACCACCACCTCCTGAGAGTGGCACACAGTCCAAGCAAGTCTCAGATGCTGTGGCCGTGGCCGTGACCCCCCCAGAGGGAAGGAACTTTCCCCTTGGTGTGAGAGGCCTTGGGCTGGTGGCCGCAGGGCCACAACCACAGCCCGGCTGAGTACGCCAGGAGGGGTCAAGGCTGAGATGTCCTCAGGAGACAATCCAGACTGGGACTGCTTGGTCTTTCACATCAGAGATCTGCTAAAAGGAAAAAAATGCTGGCCTAGGCAAAACCCACCCTCCTCGCTGTTTTAAACATACTGCATGTGTTAGGATAAATTATGAAATACCTTTTGGGAATAGTGCTGCTAGTAGGTCTCTGGGTTGGTTCCCATACATGATTTATTGCATATTCATCTTCACTAAAGGAACAGGGCACCGCACATATTTAACACACAGAGCGCTTGCGACCTGGTGGCTGGGACTCAGCAGAGCCCGAGTGCTGTGGGCTGCGTGTGCAGGGTCTGCACTCCAGTGGGTTTTGCTTTACGCAGGACATGGCACTGCACACCCTGAACACCACAGCCCACTGTCCTTGGTTGTAAACATTTGTTACTCTGCATAAATACCATAAAGCTGCTTTTCAGGTGGTTCCGTGCTGTCTGGCCTCAACCACCTTGGCCCAGGAGCTGAAGTTAAGCTAAAGTGCTTCTCAGCACAGCGCCTGAGGCTGCACTGAAAAGCAGAATTTTGCATTCTTATTTTGCCTGATTGGGAACTGCACACTGAGGAAGTTAAATAAGCAGGGATAAGGGAGTTTTGCAGTTAGGTTCACAGTGATATATTCTTAAATACCCAATTTAAACAAAATCACTGGTCTATGCAGAGCCCCAGGGCCTAGGGCCACAGTCTCCTCTAACTGGGGCTGAGAGGCCCAGCCTGGCACAAAAATGGCTTGGTACTAGCATCATCAGTCATATTTTCTGTTGATTATAACTCTGCCAAATTTGTATTTTTGGGTGGGATTGAGTCCCCTAAGGAAAAACCTGTCTAATTTAAAACAAAATTTAAATTAAGATCTGGGCAGCAATTGTTCAAAGCATTTCTAGAAACAAGGTTAGGGAAACGACATTGGACTGTGCACACTACAAAATTTGCAGTCTTTTTATTTTAAACTTTCCAGACCCACCATACCCCAAAATTTGGCCTGTGTATCGGGGACACAGTTTTTACTGGAGTGTGAACAGCTGCCCACAGCTGGCTAATTTACAAACCTTTGGAAACTGTGGTTTTGCATGTGTCCTTTGATCTCAGCAGCTGAACACTTTGTATTCGGCACATGTCCAGGAGCCCCTCACAGCTCCTGGCACTGCCCGTGCTGGTATCACAGATGACAGATAACGAACTGCTTCACTTCATCACCTATCCCGTAAAGGACTAAAAGTAGACACAGGGACAAGGCACCAAGTCTGGAAAACTGAGATTAGACTAAAGGGGAAATAAGATGATAAGGGCTGGAATTAGCAACTCCTAATTCCCAAGAGGTTGATGTTCTATCCTTATCTGTGTATTCTCACACACATTGTACACGCAGTTGAATAATGTCTGAACTACCATGACATTCGGTTTTGGTAATTATCTTGCCAACTGTTGGCACTGACCAAAGTGTCCAGCATTTTGGTAAGTGTACGTGCTTGGTCATTTCCCACGTAACACACGATAATACCTCTGCTACTAAATTCTCCCTGTATTTGAGGCATTTCAGGAGACCAGTTTCCCTGCTAGGCTTTACAGCCATTGGTGTTTCCTGTAATGTAAAATTTAATTTTAAAAATCCAAAACCAAAAACCACCTGTCAAAAATTTTTGTTTGGAAAAACTACTTTGAATGCTGGCTATTTGGGAGTATAGCAAAAAAGTATCACATGTTGCAACTTTTTCAAACATGACAGGTTACTTTTTGTTCCCTTGACTGTAAGGAAGATTTTCATAGGAAGAAATGCTACTAAGAAATACAAACAAATGATGCTGTTGCTTAAACATAAATCCCATGTTAAGGAACTGGAAAGCCATTAAAAACAAACCATTTGCATCCAAACAGTTATTTTTAAAAGTACATGTGTTTACTGTATTTTCAAACAAATTCATCTTCTTGGGGCTGAGGCTGGCGAGGAAATGCGGCCTTGGAGGAACAACAGAGCATGAGTCAGGAGTCCCCACTGAGACCCAGCCGTGAGCTCCCTGTGCTCCTGCTTCGGGCACGCCACATCGACACGCCACGCCGCCACTTCTCCAGCTGCAAAACAGAAAGGTATCTACTTTCTTTACTACTTTTGCTGGGAAATACGAATGAATAGTACTACAAAATCATAACATACTGCTTTTTCCAGTTCTCCGCAATGATTGCGTCTAAATTGATAGCTTGTCAAAACTTCCCTGCAAAGCCACTGGAATTAATTTGATTTCATGCTACACATTACCAAAATTATGTGTCACAGTTGGTATTAGTTTGCAATCTGGGGCGCAGACAAAATACAATCAGCCCACAGACGACATTATTCCAGCACCCACAACTTGGTGGTCCTACAAAACATGTGCAACCCATGCAGTTTTCACAGAGGCTACATCTGCGCCAATGTGGATGAAAGCAAGGTGGTCACGACCAGGCTGTCACGTGTGTGACAGCCGTTCAGTGTAGAGACAGGCCTTCATCTCCAGGTGCACCGATCGGAGAAGGCTCGGCTATGCCACCTGAACTGCAGCACAGTCACAACCCAACTACTGGAAAACTGCCCTCCATTATGCCAACTGCCACAACCCAGCTTCCCCAGGGCCCAGACTCTGCAGGTCCGCAACCGTGGGCAAGACTCCAACAAATCACCATGGATTTAGTTGATTGAGAAAACTGAAAAGGCTGTAACTTCCAGAAACTTGCTGAACACCTAGACCTTTTCCATTCTTTTCCCTCTGAGTTACTGAGGCCCACACTGCAAGCACCCAGCGTACATTTAGGTTTCAGCTGCCCCTCTACCTAACACGCAGGACAGAGCGTGGTGCATTCAGAGGGGGCAGTGAATCCCCCTGCTCTGCTGTTGGTACCATCTGCGGCGGCAGTGGAAGCTCAAAGGCCTGAATCCAGATAGAAGGGACATAAAGAGCAGACAAAAAGGATGTGAAGAGGATGTAACTTTAATAAACTGCATATCAAAATATATGCTGCAATTTCCACCTACACATACGGTTAAGTGCCGCTTTGGCAATGGATTCCAGACAATAACCTTGTTGTTTGTTTCAATTGAGTCATAGTAATCTTTCATGTATTACACACCAAAAAGACTTCCTATTGTCAGCAGCTCTTTGACTTCGACTTGTTTGGACTGAAGACGAAAAAATGTTCAGGACCAGATTCTGCCAGATAAAGTCTCAGTGAAATCAATAGGAGTTCTTTCTGTACCAAGCACACAGGCCTGTGTGGAGATTTGGCTTTGCTGAGCTATTAGTCCAAATCTAAAGAAAAGTACACTCTATGCATTTCCATGTCAAAGACTACTTCAAAGGCAACACTTACCATTTTTCAGCTCTGGGAGTAACATTCTTAGTTTATCAGGGCTATCACTCACGCTGCCGGCCCTCTTTCCAGCACTGCAAGATGTTCTTAATGCGAGTGAAAACCTTTAACAGCAAACCAAAGCACTGAGCAAGAAACTATCCAGTAAGTGGTATTTTAGTATTCCTGAAATATGTCTAAATGATTGAGAAAAGTAAACTCACATCAAGTTTTAATCAAAGTTACACCAGGTTTTCCACAAACACTTGTTTAACATACTCAGATAATGAAGACAGAAAAAAATGCCAAAGAGTGTAATAGGACAGACAATATTACACAAACCAGTGCCATTCATTGTCAAAGGAGTCAGGGGCCTCAGGCTAATACAAGTGCTCATAATAAAAAAAGTTCAGCTGATATAATTAAAAATTAATTCCTAATTGGGAGAGGAAGCACAAAGGGTCCATTCTGAGTCTTGAGCAGCTCAACCATCTGAAAAGTTAGTCAAAAACTTTTTATGCAGTGATTGAGCCAAAAACATTAAAGAAATGCCCGTTTTCACGATTTGTGAGACTTTTTCGTATAAAGGATCTTTTCTGCTCCCGCCTGCATGCTACACAAGAGGGCTTTCTAAACTTTGTGATAGTCTCATAAAACACAGATCCCAAAACGCCTGGATAAACACACAGGTATTCTCAGCCTGAAACACAGCTGATGAATTTTCTTACCCCCAAACCATCCTTTGTGACAAAAATCCCCAACAATAAAAGTAAAGCTCATAGTCTCATTGATAATCCTGAAAGAATAAGAAAGACTAACATAGATAAATTCAAGCACATAAAATGGATGTGATCTACACATACTCGAAGATAAACACAAACAGTACAGCATCAGAACTGCTATTCACATCAGATGACTTTTAAAGATCATAAACTTCAGAGATGTGGAAAACCAGAACTATCTGCCTAAATTCTCTATTGGACTTTTTCAGTGCAGTGTCCAGCCACAGCCCACCGAAGAGGGATTAGCTCTAACCTTGTTCCACCACAAAGTCTGTTGCTGCATCGTAGAACAGAAAGAAAGGCTGCTTCCATCAAGCCTAAACTTTGTGAGATCAAAGCAGTTTCTTGGGGGGGTTCTGACCACACTATAGCAGGTGTGCAGGTCTTTGAAATTATGCTGTCATGGGTAAATGATGGCAAAGAGCAAATATTCTTTTTAATCACATTACACTTAACAAAGGGCTTTTTCGACAATATTGTCTGTGAACACCCATCTTGCTCTAAAAGCTTGCATGAAAACTACCTACCCCCGAGACAGCTCATCAAGCATTCACATCAACTGGAAAATGAGGTCTCTAACGGTGCTCACTCAGAACACCAAACCTGCTTTCTGACAGCAACCTGCACTTCTGAGCTGTTGCATTCTGCTGTAAATCACATGTATATCAGGATCTTACACCACTGCACACTCAGGGCAGGGCTTGACCTACACTCTGCCTCACCATATGCTCCAGAGCAAGCAATTAATCTAAGCTCCCACCTTGCTTTCAGTGATGAGTAAATAAAATAGGAAATGTTCTCAGCACTTCAGGAGTCTTATTGCTGGCTTGTTGAATTTTGGTTTCCCATCAAGACAAAAATCACTATGTGCTATTGCCACGGAATGGAGATGTGAGCAAGCGTCTCTATTTTCAGCAGATCATAGTTTAGCCCAGGATTTGAAGTGTATAAGAGCCTGGATGCTGCTCACCTGAAAGTCAATGGAAAAGTTAAAATTTACTTTGACAGAGAGAGAAATGGATCTTCAATGCTACTCTACAGGACCAAATGTTTTCACATAATGCTGGTTCAAATTGAGTGGAACTTTGTACGCTTGCCGTGACAGCAGCATTAGCAACTTTCCATGGAGAACAATGCCATTCTGCACTTCAGGGGCGGCCTTTGGTTTACTTTAAAACCAAGAAAAAACATGCACTGTATCTTAACACAGGATTCCTCCAAACAAATGGAAAATGAGCAAAGCACATACACGGCACTATCCTACCTTTTAAAAATCTGAGCTGATCAAACTCTAGGTTGTAAATCAGTCCCTCATGGGAGAGGGAAACAGAGTGGACACAACCTCCACACTGGAAGAAAAAGCTAAAAAAATCATCCTGGTCCAAGCCTATGACTCTCTGGATGATACAGTTGTAAAGTTTATGCTGTGTCTGATAAGCTGCTTGTGTCAGGCACTAAAATGTAAAATGAATACAGTGCAGGAAAGCTGATCCAGGGTCTGTCAGGATTAAAGACAGCTCGAAGACACTTTGCCTGCCTCGGGATGGGAAGACAGCGATGACTGCCCCGTATTATGAATGAAGGCAGTGGAACAAATGGCATACTCACACATCCCAAGAAGGTGAATCAAACCTAGTGTCTTCCTAGTGGGAAAGAGATCTTAGAAACACAAACCGCAACAAAAGTCATTGCCACTACAGCTTGAATTTGCATCAGAGTTTTGTCGCACAAAACCCCTGGGCAAACAGCTAAAGGATGAAGAAGAGAGTAAAGTTTCTGTTACGTTGAGCATGCAAAATCCAACACTTGTTAATATTCTTCTGACAAATCATTTTGGGAGAATGGCTTCTTTGCTTCACTAAGTAAAGTTTTAAGGGAAGTATTTTGGGGTTCTCTTTTTTTTTTCCTGAGGTAAATTGTTTCATTTTCAGAGTTTTCTTTAATATATAGCCCCTCCCCTGCCCTTCACAACACTGTGACAATGAGGACAATATCTTTTCACTAAATTTTCTCAAAGAGGAAAAAATCCTGTAAAATTAAACGCTAGCTCCTGTTATTGTGAATTGTTTGGACGGTAATTGAAATTTTTTTTTACTTCCGCAGCATTCAAAAAGGCTGGGGCTGGGAAGTGCCTTTCTGGTGGTGAATAGGGGCCACTTCTACCAGTTGCAACTGAGGTCAACGGACAATCAGGGGAACTGCTCCTCCCAGCACTCTCTGACCCAATTCATTATTTTGGGTCTTACTGTGTCCTCTCTCTGGCGCTAAGGCCACCTGAATATTGTTTAACCCTCTCTACTGCCCAGCCTGGATGCCGCCCCCCCCCCAGTCAGAGCTCCTTATCGTGGGTCTCAAAAAGCAGATACCACAGCGGGATGCAGCTGCCTCAGGAAATCAACTCAAACTGGTGCAGGAACTGATTGCAAGATAGCACCAAGCACGGAGGCAAGGAACTTGTGTGAAGAATTGAGCAGTCTCTGATTTTATTCTTCACTGACAACCAGCGTTGGCCGTTTCCAATACTGGGCATACAAAGTAACTAGATTTTTAGGCTTTCCAGTGGAAAGTTTCTTTCTAAAACTGCTTACGAGAGTAAATAATAACAAAAAACCCACAGAAAGTTCTATTACAGTAAAACCTCCAGCAGGGCCCATTACTATGCAGACTGGAAGAAAACAGCATCACGGCTGCCACACATTTAGCAAACTCAGAATGCAACTGGAAACGGAAATGATTCAGAAACCACAGGTGCTGAGCACCAGGCTGCTGCGCCTCACTGGCAGCCCCTGGGCACCGGCACTTGCGAGACAGCAGGAATCCAAGACCAGGTTAAAATTAGGGATCAACTCGGAACTGTGCTAAGCCCAGCTCTCGATGCTGATCTGCACCACAGGGGCAAACAGGCATTTCCAGGAGAAGAGTGAGCCCAGGGGAGCAAGTGCTACCCTCCTGACTGCTTTCATCATGCCAAAAAGAAAAGTAAAAGCAGGTCTAATACACCGGGGCAGGGGGGAAATACACGTACTTGGTTGAACTGGGAGGGGAGGGGGGTTTTATTTATTATTTATTTCCAACATTGCCATCTTTTTCTCCACTATCTTGCAAAGCACCTTTCTGCCTGGCCAGTTTTTTACAGCATCATTCAAGCCCACAGTGCTCTGTGCGAGCAAACACGCACATGTGTGCCTTCAAACAGTGCTGCTCATGATACTGAATCTTTCCTCACAGAAAGTACTTATTCCAGAGGTAAAAAAATATCTAAAAAGGCAAGCCATAACTCACATACTTATCTGTGCAATAAAATTCCTCGTTTTTAAACGTTTTCATCCTAATGAAATTCTAGTAGGATACATTCGGCAGTCTTTCACAAGCCTCTCATTTTGCTTGGTCAACTCTTTCCAGTGAACTGGACAAACCGCATTTCGTGAATAATGAACAAAACCGCCCATCACACTGCGACAAGGCAGAGTTGGTTTTAAACCGATTTAAAATCGGAATGGTTTTTTTGTGTGTTTGTTTTAAATCTTCTCGAAGACAGAGCCACGAACGCCGGAGCCTCGCAGTGCCGCCGGGACCCGCGCTCCCCTCCCGACCGGACCCGGCGGCAGGGACCCGCCGGGACCCTCTGGGGCACGGAGACGCTGCGCAGCCCCCGCGGAGGGACGGCGCTCCCGCATCCCCTCCGCCCGCCGGCGGGCGCGGTGGGAGCGCGGCTGAACCGCCGCCTCCCCGTCCCGCTGCCAGCCTCCCCGTAATGCGGGTTGGTTTGGGTTTTTGGGTTGGGTTTTGGTTTTTTTTCCCGGGGAAAATACCGTCAAGGGCTTCCCTCGAGCCGCCCGTCTCCACGGCGACCGTTTCGCCACCCCCACCCCCCGGCCTCCCGCCGCTCCCGGGAAGCCCCGCTTGGCTCCGGGCCGCCGCCCCGCGGGGCACCCCCGGGGCCGCCCGAGCGCCGCGGCCCGGCAGCGGTGGGGGGGGCGGGTGCCCCACCCGGCAGGGGATGCGGTGGGGTGGGTCGGGGGGGAGGGGGGGGCTGCCGCGGCCGCTTCCCGGCGCCCCTCCCGCCCCAGATAAAGTTTGGCTCCCGCGGCGCTGCCCAGGGACGGGGGCGGCACCGCCGATGCCGCCGGCGGGCGGAGCGGCGCCCCCGCAGCCGCTGCCCGGGCCGGGCCGGGTCTCCCCTCCCCGCGGCGGCTCCGTCCCCGCGCGGCCCCCCTCCCCCCGAGGCCCCCCTCCCCGCGGCGGTGCCCCGACCCCCAGCACCCGGCGCGGCCCCGCCGGGCGCGGGCGGGGGGGGGGGGCGCCGGGAGAGGCCGGCCGGGCGCGACAGCGCCTACCTGGTGCGCGTCCGGGCGGGGGGGGGGGGCGGGGCGCGGGGTCACGGGCGGCGGCGGCGGCGGCGGCGGCGGCGGCCGGGCGGGAGCGCGATCATGCCGCGGCGCGGTGCGGGGCTGAGCGCGGCGGGCAGGGCCGGGCCGGGCCGGGCCGGGCGGGGCGGGGAGGCGATGCCGCCCGCAGCCGCGCTCCGCCCGCCGCCGCTCCGCCCCCCGCCGCCGCGGGGCCACGTCTCCGGTCTGACGCACGCGGCGGCGGCGGCCGGGGGGCGCCGGTCGGGCCGGGCAGCCCCCGCTGGCGGCGGCGCTCCGGGCGTGCCGCCCCGCGGGCCCGGCCGCGCTCCGTCCTCCCCCGCTCCCCCGGAGGCCGCTAACGGTGAGCGGCAGCCGAGGCCTCCGGGAGGGCCCGCGGCATCCCCGGCTGACGGCGGCCGTCAGCGGCGCCCGGACGGCGCCGCGAGGTGGGGGCTGGCCGAGCAACGTGCCGGGGAATGGGCTTGGGGGCGGTTTCTCCTCCTCCGCAGAGCGCGGTTGGTGCCGTGGGCAGTAATGAGGGGTGGAGGGGAGGCGGGAGCGGCCGCCCCCCGCGCTGGCGGGCGGCGTCGGTCCGTGTCTGGAGGATGGCGGCAGAAGTCGCGACGGGAAGACCTCGGCCTCGGCGCGCAGGGCCGCGGAAAGACTATAAAGCGACCGGGCTGTAAAGCGCCGGGGATCGCATTAACAACAGAAAAGCGTCTCAAAGAGTGACAATTGGAAACACAAACTTCTGGCCCAGCAATTCAAAAGGCGCAGACTGAAAGCTGCTGCTGAAAGAAACCACAGATTTGAAGGGACTTTTGTCCAACATTTCCAAGAAAGATTTACATCTCTGGCAGAACGAAGAGACGGGACAAATTCTGCATCAGAGGGAGGTACTTGCCCTCTCATGACTCACCCCTAACCTTAGGGATAGCTGTGTATCCCCTTAGGGACAGTACAAATATGTAAACAAAGAAATACAAATATACAGGCCCACTGGGGGGGAGTTAATGGAAACAAATACAACATGAGGCATCACAGCTGTTTTGCTGCAAAACCACTAACTGGATTGGGTTGTGGACCGGGGGTCTGCCATGGATAGCTGTGGGTAATTCTGACTCCGCATACTTTCTGACACATCTGCTTCAGGGACTGCTGAGGGCAGATTCAGGTTCCTCATTTGGGAATCACTGATGTGATTTATAGCTGTGGGAGTGCAGCTCTTCATTTGACTGAAGTGTTTACTTAAGTGCTTCACCATGTAGAGCTGCTTTGTTCAGCTGAAGCCTCGAGGCTTTCAGAGGCACCTCAAGAAATGAGGGTCTGAATCTGGCAGGAGCTGGAGGAGGTTGTTGGCATAGCTGCCTCCCAGTCCTTCGGTGCCGCCAGCCTAAAAGATTTCAGCAGTATTGCACCGTTACGTATTTTAAGCTCTAGCCCCGTGCTTTGGGGGATATGGCTGAGGAATAAAACAGGACAAATGAGCAAGGTTTCCATATGGACAAAAGCACTGGGTTTCTTTTTTGAGCTAAAGAAATGGTTATGGTGACTGCTGCATTCATTTTCTTTTTATTGGTTTCTTTCCATTACTCTTAACTCCTGGCAGCAGCTTAGAGAATCCCTCCCTGTCCTGGACGGTTTCTTCTTTCAGACATTTGCAGGCAGTTGTTCTGTTCACCCTTTCGTCATCGCTTAGCTCATTTAATCTTTTCTCATAAGTCAGTCCCTCCCGTTACCTAATCATGGTGCTGCTTTTCCCTGAACTCCCTCGCAGTTGCTCATTTATTTTACGGTGACATGGTGGCCAGTAATCCTGCCATTGTTAACGTTTCCTGTTGTGGACTTTTGGGTTATTTTTGTTCAGAGTTGCTGCAGTACTTGGAGGACTGAGCTAAGCTTCCCCTGTGAAGAATAATTACAGGCAAGGTCACTGGTACTGCAATAGAAAACATAGTCCATGGATAATTATAGCTGATGGGTTTGGGGATGGAGGCTTAGTACAGTTCTGGTAGGTGAGCTTCTGGTGGAAGAAGGCCCAAAAATTCATGTTTGATATTAAACACCTTTGCTCCACTGGAAAAAAATTTGCTGCCTGCAGAAAACTGCAATTTATTTGTGAATTCCTGCATTATTTTCATTAAGACCATCCAGGCAGGTGAAGTCTGAAGTAATTTTGGGTTATTTATTTTACTAGAAGTATTCCAAAATGATAGGCAACAGGATTCAACCATCTGTATGACTGCAAGTTTTTGACATCTTTTGATTTCATGTTGCCTCTTTGGTTTTGATTGACTCTAGAGGAACGTGGGACAGGTCACATAAGAAATGCCATCACTGCAAACTTAGTACATTTGCCTTTACTGTCAATTGTCCTGTTCTGTACTTTGTAATTTACAAACCCCAGAAGTGTTACTGCTGCTGCTGAGTGCTACCTTGCAGTACTTACGCTACAACAACTAAGAGCAGTGCTGGTTTTGCACCTGAGTTAAAACTATCACAGACCAGCCTCCAAACCCAGTTGGACATAGGGACAGATCGCACCGTCAGTGCTTACATGACAGTTATCTCCTGTTCATGTACCTGTGGGCTGATTCCCAAATGGGATCCACGTTCAGGATGCCCAATCCTGAAGTCCTTGCTCAGCACCAACATAGCATCTGCCAGGATACAGCCCCCACCTTCTACTCATTCCTGCTCAGAGTTTTGGGTTTTTTCTCCTTTTTTCTCCTCTCCAATCCCTTAGTAATTTGAGGACGTACCCTGAAAAAACTCAAAGCCATCCCATACGCAAAAGTCTGGGGTCCCAAGAGCAGCCCTGAAGTTGGGGCTGAGGGGATGGTGCTGCTCAGAGCTTGACAGACCACATCCCCTCTCAGCTTGAGGAGAGATTGGGGCAAGAAAGCAGAGGTTTGAGTGCAAGAGCTTCGCCTATACTTGGAAACACAATGAAAATGCTTTTCATCAGTCATCTCTCCAAAAGCTGTTGAAAACAGCATAATCTGCTAACACAGAAAAGCTAAATTGCTTTCAGACCAAGTACTGAAAAACTGCTGCTGTGATTTGATTCAGCTCAAATCCAAAATGCACGATTTGACAGCTCTAGTACTTCTTAGCTGCTTGAAGTTTCTGTCAAAGTTTATCTTTTCCCCTAGCTTGCTTTTCCCTGGTTTTACATTTTAACCCCTCTCCCCTCAGATTAGTGTTTTTGAAATACGAACTTTAAGCGCACCAGATGTTTGAACAATAGCAGCGCACTGGAAATACAGACTAAGTTGCATGGATGCTATGGGCTGAGTCTGGGCGGCTGAGTCTGGGCAGAAGCGAAGCTTCAGAGCAAGGTGAAGAATATGCTATCATTTCTTAAGACCGCAGCATTTTTTATGTACTAAAACCTGCTTTAATCAGAAGGAAAACACTGAAAGGATGTTTAATCTCATGAGCTCTTCTGTTGTTCCTAAGAGGAGCCACGTTCATCACTGGTACGATTTCAGTGAAAGCAGTGCAGTTACATCAGGGGAGAATTTGGCCCAATTAGTTCTCTGTAGAGAAGCTATTGACAGCTGTCCCCCCCGTATCTCATGTTGTTGAGAAAACAGAGAGCTAAAGAGATGCCAAAAGAAATAGGACTAACTCCCATTTTCTGACCTTTGGCTGAACCGGAGCTCCTGGATCTGAGCGGTGCTTTACCCCTATTACGCTTCTGATCATCATTAGGTTTTCTTCAACGATCCATCTGAAAACATCTTCCTAACTGGGGAGCTACGCAGCTGTGCTTGGTACAGCTATTGCAGCTCTGAGCCACTGAGCCGTGTGCTTCATGGGATACAGCATCTAATCTAATTTTAGATGTGATGCAATGAGTGGGGGTAGCTCACGTGAAGCAGGAGGGATGGAGCCCAGCAGCCAGAGCTCAGAACAAGCGCTTTATAATTACTAAATGCTACTTGCAAAATAACGGAGGCTTTTATTACTACCAATGCACCTTTATGGGTGTGACAGAATAAACAAGCAGCAGCAAGGACAAATGCTTCTGGGGGAGGACATTTGGACAAGAGTCAGTCACCAGGCTCGCTGTCCTCAGGTGGTAGCTGAGGCTGCCCCAGGTTTGGTCCTTGCCTTCCAGCCTTCCCCCTACTCTCTTCCCCCTCTGATGTTCTCTACTGAAATGCTGTAGCTGGTCTGACATGAATACAGGCTTTTTTCTATGTGGGTACCATCTCTTGCCCTCCTTCAAGCACTCACAGAGAGATGACTTAATTCAAGTGTTCGGTTTTCTCTTATAACTTGGTTTTCTTAACAGCCTTCTGCCCCTCGCACAAGCCAGACTGTGATAATCACAGAGCCGGTCTGCTCATAACCAAATTTATGCACAGAATCTATAAATTAATACAAGGCAGCTCTACTTTTAGGGAAGTCTCTACTTGCCAGAGCAGTGACCTATCCCGACGGGTATCCTGGTTCTGATGCTGTACTGGACTGAGTCACTGGTTACATGGCATGCTCCCCCTGGCTGACGTCCTGCTAAGAGATAACAGACTGTCAGTCGTGGTCCACTTTGCATCATGCTTTGGGCTTGGATGTTTTAAGGAGGATTCAAGTCTTTCAGTGTCATTAGACCTCTGCTTGGAATGTTTTTCCCTAGCTCCCTGCCCCTTGCCCCTGCCCCCATGAAATTCCACCATTGAATTACCCACCTTTTTGTCCACTGTCTTCAAACAGTTATCTGCAGATCTTTTACTGCTAGCAAACCTGTGTCAATAAATCATAATTTAAAAACACAAACAGCACATTCTTAATGAAAAGATCCTTTTACACATCTAAATGATAAAGTAAGTGTTTGAGAAACAGGTCCCTAATTTTTTTATGGTATTTTAAAACAGTCATCTCAAAATAAACAAAAAGAAATGTTTGTTAATCGTCTGGAATTTTTAATTTCCTATTTTGCATGGGAACCTGAGTAATCAGACATATGGTATGCTTGTTAGCTGGGAAAGGGTCAGGATTAGAATAGATTCTCAAAATTGGAAAGCACTAAAATATAGCAGCAGTCTTGGCTGCCTAAACTTAAAATAAACCCTGTTTTGTGTTAATTGCTGGAACAGATCAACACTGAAAAAAACCACATGTCTAAATGATTCTCTGAAATTCGGTGCCTGGCAGGAGAGAGGAAGTCTCAGGGGATTGGGGATGAGCTAGTCAATAATTTACCTGCAAAGGAGATTATCTGATACAGACATAGCTGATAAGGAGCAAAATGTGAAGTGGCATTTGGTGGCTTCTGTATGAGCTCAGTAGCTTTAAGAGTCATGGGATTCCTAACGCAGAAGAGTCTGGTCAGATAAAAGTAATCGTATTTTTGGATTTATAGTGCAAAGCATCACTGAGCTATTAAGCAGTAAAAGCCTGTTCTGGTGTAAGTTTTCATGCCCAGTGTGGACGTGCAGTTCCTAGGCCATACTGGTGCCATCAGTGGAGGTACAATAGAATGAAAATCTCCCTATCATCATTCTAATTGGGTACCGGTGTGATTATTTAAATCACTAGCATAATGGCAGAAGACAGCTCCCAATGTTTTCCTGCATCATTACACTAGGCCCATGCAGAGGATGAATGGATACATGTTTTGCTGCTTATGCAGGACACAGGTCCAGGACGACACTACTTCTGGCAGCAGAAGCTGGCATACATCCTGCGCTGTGCTTCGTGCTTATTCATCGGCTGACAGTCGCTTATGTGGAATGCATCTGACCCCACTGCAATTATGCCTGCTATGTTCAGACTTGCCCCCATTTCAATGCACAAAGTTAAAAGTTTTTTTTTTTCTCTGTTGTTTTTCAATCATATATTTGAGCCTTGCACTTCACTAGGAATCAATTTGAATCCAACTATTGGAAAAAAAAAAAAGCCCACCAAAAAACTTAGGGATAGTTTACAATTTCAACTCTGGCTACTTCAGTAGAGGAACAACCTAAAAGACAATGCAATTCACTGCTCCGGGACTCCTTTGGTACAAAAGCCATGGTGGGCTTGTAGCCTCTGTAGCGGGTAACCTCACAGGAGAGTGAGCAGTGTTCAGGAAGACTGTTCAGAACGGTCTTTTGTGGTGAGAGGGCATAAATAACAGCAATCTGTGGCCTACGCTATTTGTCAGTCCAACTATTCAGGCATCATACACAGAGCATGCACCTGACTCTTTCCTTTTTACTTTCCCCTTTCCTAGATCGTCAACAGTTGGCTCTCCACAGGGACTACAACCAATTCAGCTAGGTCAGTGACTCCACATTTAGAAGTCTCTTTGTTGTTACTTCTAGAAGGGCTTTTGTATCCTCCAAGCTCTGGCTGTGAGCCATTCACAGAGTTGAAAGGTCATAGTCCGAGGGCTTTGTTCTTCCCTTCTCACAGCTGTAGATGTTTCTGGTGGATGTGATTTGCAGAGTTGTCCAAGCAGTCCAGGCTGCATTGCCAGAGGTTTCTATCTATATGAACAATTATCACACTCAAGTATTTAGAATTAAGGCTGTGTGTATTTGCATATACATACACATATGCTTACATACTAAAGCAAGCCTGCATGCAGCTGAGCTGAGAGATAAGATTGTTTATGACAGCACAAACGTAAGGGGATGAAACATCCATGCAAGCTGTTTTGGTCTAGCTGTTGGTTGGACTGTATATGGTACAATGACTCTTTGTTTAGCAAGAGGCTAAAGATTATATACTTAACACTTGAGACCTTTAAGACTCAGACTATGCAGTAGACAACTTCCCCTTTAGACTGGCTAATAATAATTTAAGAGACTGAATTGTGCTTTTTTGTATGCCTGGCTTCATCCGCTGTATTGCATTTTTAAAGCACTGTATATGACAAACCTTCCAGGAATCCCAAACACAAATGGAAGTCCCACTGAATCACTTGAAGCAGCTGAAGAACACCACACAACTGCGTGGAATGTGATGAATTTCCAGGAATAGGATTGTTTCCCGGAGGTTATTGTGTAAAATACAAGTATAAAGAGGGAACAAAGGTAATGCTGACAGTCTCTGCACCACTAAGCTATTTTAGTTTGTGGAAAGAAGAATAAATAAAACAGACATGTTAGAAGACCTTTGCTAGGCTAACAGGAAGCTTGTATGTCAAGAGCAAACCTGAAACAAAGCAGTACAAAATTATCTCAGCATAAAATGTAACCTCTCCATGATTTTATCTTATGAAACCAAATCCACTTCTAGCTTGAATGCAGTGCTAATGGAGACGTTAAGAGCTCTATGTCCATGCTTCGATCTAGCAATAATAAAGGAATGACTAGGTAAAAAGCAATAATTATATAGAAACAGGTGAACTCTGCAGTTCTGAGGGGAGAGCAGTGCATTTGGGGGTTCAAAAGCAATAGGAAACCTGTCCATTCAGGTTCATTAAGAAATCAGTTCTGCTGACTAGAACCTACTCTGAAGCAGTGGTTAAGCAGAGCACTTTCTTTGAAAGTACCACACAGCACGTGTAAAAGTTTGGGCCTCCAGATATGAGGAAAGCAATCCTCCCAGTACAGTCTTCTGCTCTCTTCCTTCGGGGAGCCTCTGCTCCAATGTGCTGGAGGAAATCTTACTTCTAAATAAGCTGACTCTTAGAGGTGCAAAAGCTAGTATGGTTTCAACCCTGGAAGTGTTTGTTCTCAGTTTTATGAAGCACAGCTCAGGTCCTGACACTGGCTATTGGTGAGTAAAGACTGCAGCTTCTAATAAGACATCAGGTGTCAAACCCAGGTGACATTGTGGTCACTGTTCAGTGTTTGCATACATCTAATTTCAGGTGGCCTTTCCACCACATACAAAGATGCTTGGATGGCATACAAAAACTAGGTATAGCATTTCCCGAAACAGGTTTTCAAATGCTCTCATATTTCTGTTACTCATTTCTATTTTTGTCCAGCAGAGAGAGAGGCAGGAATATGAAAACCCCATTTATATGCATCCAGGGATAAGCAACTAGACACAAGTCAGCTTATCAAGGTTTAAAGAACAATGACGTGATGCTATAGTTAATTTTCATATCTACTTATTGCAAAGAACAGCCTGTATCCTTACAGCTAAACTCCCTTATTGCCACCAACAGGGCTACATCCAAACAGCCAGCTGGAAACAGTCGCTGGCCTGTGCCACCCAGAGTATTGCTGGGAGGGGATGCTGACCGGCCCAGAGCTGTGCCAGAGACTATACCACAATTTGCAGTATGAATAGAGAGCATGCTAGTGCTTGGGCCTCTGCCCCAGGCCTGTTTAGCTTACCCATGCGGACATTGTCTGCACAGCTGCAGAAATATGTGCGCACACAGGGAGGGAAGGAGGGAGGGGAGAGCAGCAGAGCCATCTCCTTCAGCAGTACCATCAGTTTGTGCCAGCTCACACCATTCATGGAATTTCAGCTTAGCCCTGACAACAGCACTCTATGCCAGACAGATGCCTCTCCTCCAGACTTAGGCTGGGAAAACACAGTGGCGTCAGTCTACCAAAGGTGATAACGCCAGCTCTGCACAGAAAACGGGAACAGAACTTTTTTGCCCCGCACCTGTGTTTTGCCATTACCTCCACAGCACCTCACTGTGGCCTTTAGTCTCCGTATTGCAGTATGACTCCCCCACACAGGGCATCACTGTGCAAAGATTCTGAGCTAGTCCAGATGAGCTGGGAGAGCTGCCTGGCACAGCCCAAGGGCCTAGCTTATAGCCCAGAAGCAGTCAAGCTGCATTAGCTAAAAATGAGACAGCAATGCACAGCAGCCCAGCCAGAACAGAGGGCAGTCTGCATTTCCTCTCCTGGCAAGTCTCTTGACAGCAAGTGAGAAGACAACTCCTACAGGGGGCAGGGGGGAAAGAGTTTGTAAAGTACTGTTTCTGTTTCTTTTTCTTCCAGTCTGACAAATAGAAACATATTACTGGCTCAAGTTCTAGAAATTTGATATGAACACCACGTTTTTATTAAAAAACAGAAAGACGGGAAATTATAAGCAACTTTCCAACAGAAGCAACAGGAACAATGAAAATCCTGACTGGTTAAAGCCTTGATGATTACACCCAGGATCACCCAGGCAATCTTATTTTGTGCCTTTGGATAGATCCATCTTCCCTTCCTCTCCCCCGTTTTCAGTGTTCCTCTTGGACCTAGCAGATAAAGTTATAAGCTGAAAGGAGATTTAGTATATATAGATGCACACTTGAAACTCTCATCCATGCTCTCCCTAGAAGTGTTGCTTTTCTCACCTCTTTCAAAGTTCATTAAACGTAGAGTGGATGATTTAGCCCAGAGGATACTGCATTTGTAGTAACAAATATGGTTTCTGCAGATTTCTTAGGATGAAGACTATTTATATCGTATTCCCACAGGAAATTAGGTAAGGAATAAACATTAAAGTAATGATGCAATCTGTGTCATCTCCCTAATAAACACTGAATATGTTAGTTGATTTCAAACAAATTTAACAAAAGAATAGAAATCTCGGATAAACAGAGTTCCTTCAAGTTGCATGAAAACAGGCAACCGGCTACCTAGGGGAAGAAGATCCTGCAAGTGTTCCAGCCAAGAGAAAGCCTGCAAGATTAAGTTAAACACCAGAAAATCTGTAAGAGGGAGGTCACTTTTAAATACCCCAACTATGAAGAAATCTTCAGGGACACTGATCTGTAGGCCAGGCTTCGTTCCATCAGCTGCTTATGAAATGATGCAGTGTTAGGCTCTTCCTGCCTGGTTTTGGTTTTCTTAACTTCCATCCAGTTATGGAACAGTTTGTCAGAGACTTCAGATGGACTGTATGCTTGTCCAAGCTAGAAACAGTAAAGAGCATCTCCAAGGAATGTAAAGATAACACTTCTGCATCTGGAAAATCCTGGGGATCCCCAAGAGTCACGATGCTGATGAAGTGCATGTTGTACTGACAGGAGTCCCTGGCTAAACACACGTGAGCTGGAAGACCTACAACTCTGACGCACACCAGTGGCTCCAGAAAAGTTTTCTTTATTGCTCTACCCTGTTGGCTTTGCCACTGTTCCCCAAGGCACTCGCCAAAAGCAACCTCAGGCACAGGAAGGCAAAGGCCTTCAGATTTATGTATCTTGCTCGCGGTACCTTTAAAAAGCCCATGCTGTGAGAAACTACTAACTCCTGTTTTACATCTTCTGTCCTCCTAACCTTGGACTGTGGCAGGATCAGTAACATCCCATCATGAACCTTTAAAGCGTTTGGAGAAATGAACTGCTACAACCAAAGAGACTGTCCTTCAATTATATGGTAGTCAGTCCTCTATTAGACGATGATAATGTTGACCTCTAGTGACTAGTCTGGGGATACCTGGTGGCATGATCAGTGAAACATTTCTGTGAACAGCTAGCCAAAAATTTCACTGAAGCTGGCACATGAGAACAGTCACCCTCCTCATGGAGGTAATTACACATCCCTTTCATGGAACAGAACCCCCCCAGCTGAAACAAAGACCCCAGAAAGGCTGCTATATAGCCTAAATTATGCAAGCAGAGAGATTTAAATAGAGGATCAGTGTACATGGACACTGTGAGCTGTACGGTGGCTGCAACCTCAAGACAGAAAATGCACTCAGACTGAGTGAAAGGACTGGACAAAGCAGCCCGTGGAGGCAGGCATTGTGGTATAATCACAGGAGAAAACCAGAGGGTGAGGAGTCAGTTAGGAAGGGACCTGAGCTGGAAGCAATGAATTAAATCGATTTCTCAAAACACAGAAATGAAGCAAGAGGAGACAATTGTGATTCATTGTAAATAAGCAAAACAACAGAGGAACACCCCAACCCACTGTCTGCTTCTTAGCTGAGATAACCCATTAGACACAACATTTTGCCAGATTATTAGTAATGGAAAATATTGTTAGACATTCAAATACCGGCCATCAGCGAGTTACACGTTTGATTTTTTGAACCTCATCCATTGTACATAATGAAACTATTTATTCAATTACGTTTGAAAATCATGTAGAGTTGCACGTTCATAGAATAAACCAGAAGACAATACATGATGCCTTAGGAAGTTACTCAGATTTTATCCACAGATTCAAAATAACAAGTGTCTTATTTTCCCACTTATTCAAAAGAAATGAAGAAAAAAACCTCTTTCCAGCAAAGCCACTCAAGGCATATAAAGAAAATAACAGATATTCAGGAAAAGGTTAAAGAATGAAAACGACTTGAGGATTGGGAAGCAGAGCATGTTCCAAACTAGTGACACAGCCCAAGTGATGTACTGACTATACTGCCCCATGCAGAGAGAGATACCAGCAAAAGGGAAATTAGGTCAGCAGAGCAGGCTCCCAGGGAACTATTCTGACATGGGTTTGAAGTGGGGAGAAAATTAACATAATTTCTAGTCCCTCCAGAACTAAGTAACTGTAGCTGTTTTTCAACAGAAAAGGACTTTTTCCATTTTTTGAGAACTTTTTCCATTTAGTACAACTTTTCTAATAGAGCTTAATCACTGCTTACTTCTCAGCTTGGACTGATTAGCATCAAAACTGGGCAAAGACACCCTGGCAGCAAAAAAAGTAAACTGAAAATGCATATTTTGCCACTCAAATACATAAACTAAGGAATTCACTTAGTTTTTTGCTGTTTGGGTAGTGCATTTGGTTTGCACACAGTGGCTAACTAGCAGCATGAAGATGAAGAGGTACTGTTGACCCCCGGAAGGGTTCCATTCCTGGTTTCCAGGGCTTCGTTCCATATTGCAGTGACTAGAAATCGAGGGTGTGTTTACAGTCAAACCTCAGAGAGCTTAAACTGTGATTTGTATTGAATTTGTTCAAATATTTTTTAAACTGTCTTTTCAAAGAAATTGTCCATACCTGAAATCATGTTACAGTACACATTTAATCATGCAATAGCGCCGGCAGGGGGAGATGAAAAGCAAAATAAGCCTAACACTGCATAGAGCATGGGTGGGAGAGAAATTTTACAGTAGAAGTGCCTTACACAGGGGTCTTGGAGCATTTAAAAGCAGAAATAAACTAGCATTTAAATAAGAGTTTTAAAAAAAACCAAAACAAACTAAAACCAAAATACTAAGGAGCAAGAGCACAAGGTAAATATTCTCTACAAATGCTTGGTTTAGTTTTCTGGGTATAGCTGATTATTTCTGAACACACACTTAGCTTAATTTTTGAATGTTTAATAATCATACACACATACCTTATACATTTGTGTAACTGTTCATAAGTGACTGCAATCCTTTTGTTAGTGTTCCTCAGCATATATTCTCTCTCTCAGCTGGATCTGTTCTCAGGACATGTATCATTTTGGGAGGAAAAGGCAAAGACATTACCTGGCGTATCCAAACGTGTCAAGTCCCTAGCTGCACAATATGCATTTCCCATGCTTCACTGGCAATCTGCTTCAACATCAGTATGTACAGCTTACACTAAAAAAGCTCTCTGATTTTTATAGCATATTACTTTGGCCGAGAAAGAATTAAGGTAAAATTCTACTCCCCCCCTACTGACTTATGGACTTACACAACTGTCAAAGAAGCCACTGGCTTAACCCTCTGAAGATGGCTAAAATATAGCTATTAGCCAAATGAACGCTAAGGAGGCAAACAGAAATGGTGATATTGGGAGAGACTCAGACCTGCAACCAAAGCTTTCCCCTCCAAATAGTATTTTTTTCCAGTACTCTTTACAGCTCAGTTCTTTCAACATATAGCAGGGACAGCCTCTAGAGAATTACTGAGTTTGCCTCCCAATCTGTGTGTTTCTTACTCCATGTTCTACACTTGGATATGGCCACTATTTAGGTCACATTTCTGTCTACAAACGATCAGAACTGGCAGAGCCACTGAAATAATCAGCCCTTTTGTGCCCCTCCCAGATCTTTCTCTCATGTCAGCACAAGCATGACTTCTCCTACATACCAGGCTGTAATTTTATCAACAGCTGGACTCTAAGGGGGAGGCAGCAACCACAGCGATTTAGCATCTCCCCACCCCCAATACAGAAACTGAAGGAATGTTTTCCTAGACACAAGGGAGATAACTTTCACTGTCATCTAGAAGCTGTAGGAGACTCCTTTGCCCTATGCAATTATTACTACGATTAAAACTCACTTATGGGTAGGCTGTTAATGAGAAAACACAGAGTTGAAATCAACTGGCACACAGGCCTTCTGGAAAGAGAGAAGCTTCTGAAAAGGGCAAGAGAGACACTGCAACTTAAAGGAGCTCAAAGCCTTTTAAACCATACTAGACCTCTGCAGCACAGCTTTGTTGTTTGCCTTTAAAAAAAAAACAAACCAGCAGCTTTTTTTCAGGGAAGAAAATCCCCAAACCTCGACTTGTCCTCTGCTCCGGTTCTGTTTTCTTGAGCCTGCAAGGTCCTGGAGCAATACTCCAAGGGAAGCAAATGACTGAGATCTGAACTGATTAAGCCTGAAGTCTTAAAAGACAGCTTGTCATGCACTATTTGCTACTTCACTGCTGACTCAAGAACATTTAGCTTGTGTGCATATTCCACTTTCCCATCTGCCCACTGCTTCAGCTTCTTACCGACAGTTGCGCATTTCCAGCACAAACATCTGATATATTAAGAACTAAGTGCAGGGCAGTGTAAAACATGCAGAGCTTTTCATCAAAGTATCAGAAGTACTACTCTATCAACTATTAATCTTTATTTGTGAGCTTAACTTATTAAAAGCCTCCATTTTAACGTAATAAATAATGTAGCTATGTATTGTAGCCTACTGCAACTAGAACCTTTATGTAAAATTTCAGACTCCTTTGCTGCGGAATATGAGGCTTTGTTTATACTCTTGATGGACCTGTGTAAATCTACAGCAATGAAAACCAATCCCTCTTTATAAGCTGCTAGTATTATTAAATCCAGAAAAACAGGGAGCTATAGCTAAAAGCAAGACTCAGCAAATTTAAAACTTTGTACCTACAGTTTATCAGAGTTTTCTCTGAACAAATGCAGGAAAGAATATGTTATCAGTTAAGTCCATTCAGTGGATTTATTTCTCAAGCTAGCAAAACCACACACACTTGGCATAGAAACAGATTTAAATCAAATAAGATTCATATGTCCTTGCCTTTGACATTGTTGCTTGTTTCTAGCCATTTTTTAAAACAGAAAACTGTTATCCATTTCCTTTTCATGCATATGTTATAATTTATATCCACAGAACAGAAAGAAAACAAATCGTTGTTTTACAAGCTGCTTTTATCAAGACATCTTTAAGAATAAAAAGGCTTATTTGGAATGGTATGAATACCCTGAACTCCCACTGGCTTTGGGTGGGAGTCGAGCACATTCACTAAGCAGTTACTCAAAAACTCAGCACCTTACAGAATCAACCCCTACACAGCCTTCAAGTTATTTCATGAGTTTTCTATAATGAGGCAGACTGCTTTGAAGAAAAACCAGCAGTATCTCTCATCAGCCAGATGAAGGAACCAATTCAGGAGTAAAAATGGCTTGCTCTACAACAGTTGGACTAGCTCCTGCCCTAGCTTCTCTCCTCTCTTCAGTTTTCCACCTCCACTACAGAAGCCGCTCTGTTGCTTTGACATATCTGCTTAACTTTTGTCTACCTTACAAAAAGCAACACCAACTTTGGGTTACCTTAATAACCCAGACTAAAATACGACAGTTTAGCAGCTGCTGTTGAAGAACCTGAATCATCCCTAAGTAGCAGAACACTCTCAAAGGAGCACAGAAACCACTATCACTGCTCCATAATCAGAGCAGTAATCTAGATAAAACATAGGCAACCTGAGGTAAACTGAGAGTGTTAGGGATTAAGGAAGCCACTAATGAGCCCGCCTAGTCACCAATTATCATGGATTACACATCTTGAAAGTCTGATTAGTTTCCCTCCTATTCCTAAATTTTTAAGCAACCATCGCAGCCAAAGTAACTGAGTGTATCTGTTATCTGATAAGATCAGTTCAAGACATGCTGTTTATGAAATCTTAGTTTGTTTTATTCTTTCTATTCTTTATAACTTCTATTCTACTACATTAATACCATATTTTAAATAAACATATTTAGTATATTAGTGTGTCCTAGACCCATTTAATACCAGATCTAGATTCAATACCTACGTATGTGTGTATATGTAGCTATATACATATATATCATAGCCCGTGTAAAGAAGTCATGACCATTTGGTTGTAAAAAATGTACTGTTAGGAAAAAAAAAAGGCAGCCAAGTATAATTACAAGCAAATGCAAAGTTGCACTCTAAGTAATCATCATAACAGGAGGTACTGATCTTTGTCCCGTTCTCCTACTGACTTTGGTACTTCTCAGACTGTACCAAACTAATTCAGCTTGTTAAACCATCAGAAAACTAGCACAATAAGTAGTGTTTTGCCAGGCTTTTGCATTGAATCAGCTCAGCATAAGGTCCAGCAAAAGCCAAACCAATGGTATAGTCGCACCACAGGGCCAAAGCACAGGGGCCAAAGGATTGGGACCTCCCCTATGCTGATGCAGAGAGGTTAAACGCCTTTAGCTATAATGAGCAACTCCAATCGAAAAAAGAAACGCCCAACTGTTTCATGCACAATTTTATGCTGTTTTGCTGCTGAGCAAGGTTGATTTTAAATGATCGATTCACTATTTACTTGCAGGTTAACTATGTTTTCAATGAAGAGTAATGAGCTATGTTCCCCCTTTTCCCTTACCATCCATATACTAAGCCTTAACCCTGACTTAAAAGAGATTTTCAAGTTGCATTGCCAGTGAGATTGCAGTGACTGGCATTTCTACATACCTCCCATTACAGTTTTCATCCTGGCACACTTTTCAAATACTAATCACATTAGTTGCTTCGGAACTTCTTTTGAAAAGAGTATTGGCTCTGCAATACATAGATATGCAAGTATGAGGCAAGAGAAAGAAAAAAGACGTTTTATTTAGAGTCTTATAAGTAAGCTTTATAAATAGTAGCAGTGGATTTATAGACAGCATTTTTATAAGAGGAAAAAAGCAATAGCAAGTAACAAATTCACCTGTTTAACAGTATGCCCACGAGCACTATAGATTAATACCTCACTGTCTTAAGCACCATACTGTCATAACTGCCTACTAGCAAGTAATATTTCCCAATAGCTTCCCAATAGCCTTGCTGGGCTAAGTAGTAATAACGATCTCTCAAACATGTCCCCTGTTACTTTAAACAATTATTCCTTTCCCCTCTCTCTGCCGGTAGACCAGTTTTCATCTTCTCTTCTCCACCTCTCCAAGTGTTAAACACATATGGCTTCCACATCTATAGCACCTGGAACTCTTTTAGCCAGCTCCTGTGAAGCAGAGAGCACACTTGTACAAAATAATAAAAATGGATTATAAGTTATTAGATATTGGACAAAGAGAGAACAGGTATTCACGTAAATTGAGTAACGTAAAGAAGCAACAAGACAAAGATCTAACAGTTTAGTTACTAAACATGCTAGACTGAGTTAATGCCTAATGCCTTTCAGATGTCAGTCCAGCCCCAGAGTAGGTTGCTACTGTCCCTTCCATCACCTATGTGTCCTAGCAATGGAGGACCGGGATAAACTCTTCATGTAATGCCAGGATGACAACTTCTCCAGACACAGGAATTCCTGAGACATTGCTGTATCCCACAAGCATATAGGACTGCAGGACTGCTTGCTTCTTCCTATCAACTAACTACAATTCCTACATTAGCTGTCACCTCCCTCATGACAGCAATTAAACTGCACAGTCTCTGCATTCTCCCTGGAAAATGCATTACCATGCTTGCACATGTGAGGGACTCACCCACCCAACAAGGCCAAATAAAGCATGAGAGCTTGATCAATTCCTGATCTCTAGAAATACCCAAAGGTTTGTAAGATCCTTGATATAAATAATCCATAGGATGACATGCACTGCCTCCTGCTTTCAGGATCTGCAGCCATGTATTTGCTAGCAGAATTCTTCAGTTGCTTCTATATTGTTCTCTATAATCCCAGCATTTATTGGAGTGGAAAGGGAAGAGGGAAAGAGTCACTTATTGAAGTCATTACAGAATGAACTTCAGGTCACATTCCTGAAGATGGAAAGTCTACATACCAAAGAAGTTTGTTAGCATGATGTAAATCATTAGAGCTGCAATAAGTTACTATGAAAACAGAATACATAGATCTGTAGGAACACAGAACAACAGCTTTAAGAAGAATCATCTACCTTATTTTATTAACACTACCACCTCAAAACAGGTAAACCACAAGTCATTTTTTATTAGTCATTTCATTTAATCTCCAAGAAGAAAGGGACACAGTTCTGCAAGACTTGCTAGGAAGGTTCTTATTTTGAAAGATAAGAAGCTAGCACTTGAATATGTAACATTACTTGCATGTTTGGGTTTTTTCCCTTCTCTTCAGAACAGAGCCAAACCCAGGTTCCCACAAAAAGCCATCAGGTATCACCTCACATTTCAAGAGAAATGAGATCTTTGAGCTAACACAACGTACAATACTTGAAACACATCATGATTTACTACAAGCAGCATTATTTTTGGCAATTTAGCCAAATGAGAGCTGTATGTGTCAAGCTGGGAAGAGAATCACTGCCTCCTTACTTCTCCCAGTACAATTCCAGGCTGCATTTGACATTTACCCAGCTCACAAAAATTAAAGTGGGAAACTTGGAAAAGGTTCTGTAGCAACAATTAAGATGGAAACTTAGTTCTAAACAACACAGGAGCTTCTCGCCTAGTCCAGAACATGAGAACAGCTTTGGTAGGGAGCATAGTGTTCATTCCCCACTGCTGTTCATTATCTTCACTCTTTCCTGTAGAAGATATACCTGCTAGCACATAGGTACAGATAGCTGGAAGCAGACTTCTGAGCTTTGCCTTAAATGCAACACTTCATATAGAAAATAAAGAACAGTTCATAGAATTGTAATGCAAAAAAAAATTTAATTTTTCAAAAAAATATTCACGATAGGGAAGGTCACAATACAAAGTTCTTAAACACAACACAACACTGAAACAAGGTGAAAAGCCTTTTTTTGATTGGAAGCAATTGCTTAATACAAAGAGTAGATGTCAACAATACTTATGGTACAAAGGTTAGACAGTGGATTCATATATTGATTCCCTGAAAATCCCCTCATTTTGAAGAAATATTGACTATTAAGGTAATGGCTGAAGTGAATTCAAGAAATTCAGAGTTATATTTGTCTCCACCCTCAACTCTAAGCACTAGAATTGGGTGTCACAGTAAAAAATGGATAAGAAAGGCACACTGTGGTTTGAAAGCAAGGCTAGAGATTCTAGCCTTTAAACTTTCTGGCTTTTGTCTAGGTGTTTTATAAACACTCAAACATGCAGTGAAAAAATTCAACCCTCTTGAGGGGGTGCAGAGTGAAAAAATATTAAAGTCTGCAAAAAAAAGTAACCCATTTAACCTATAAAGCAGTACTTATATTCTTATGCATTTCTTAGTGTTTCCTCAAATCCTTTGAGGTTACACATTTTTAGAAATTAAGTACCTTTCTCCAAGTTATTTCTGTTATTTCACTCTGACAGAACTAGCATAAAATGCACATTTAAGATCATTATTCACCTCCATCAGTTTTGTTGATTATTGAAAAGGACAGATGCACTGCTAAAAAGTTGAAGTTTTTGGCCAAGACAGTTACTTGTTTATTTAACTTTTTCAATACAGCTTTCCAATTTAGAAAAAAGCTTTAAAGAAAATGCTTTCTTAATCTTTTAAAAATTACTAGACTGCAAGTCTTGCATGTCAAATTCTGGCATAAAGTGTTCTTCAATGTTAAGTTATAAAGTCCTGACAGACCTATTGCAATTATTAACAAAACTCTTGCCACAGGGGTGCAAATCAATGTACTCTGGTTTAACAACATCTACTACAACTAGCTCTGTTTATGAACCATGTCAATTCCTATGAAACTATTACAAAACTCAAAATTAGTTGGAAGTAGAGTTTGGAAGAACTATGTATGGACACTATTATGAAAGACCATTCCAGCAGCACCAGTCTACACGTAAACACAACTAATCAGTTGACACTAAACATTTCTAGAACTACCTAAAAAAGTAATAGTTTTACCAAATTTTGGTTCCCTGAGAAGAAAAAAATGCTCTAACTACAAAGGTCTTTGGAATGCCATCAGTACAGTAAATAAACATGCACCTCTTACACTACTACTTGCAAAGACATCTCCTACTTCCATGTTGATCAGACTTGGGTTTGGCATTTTCATTGAAAATAAACCTTACTCTCCACAACAGTGGTACTGGAATGGGAGCAAGAGATGACTAAAAGTAGTCTAGTACTAAAACTGTTTTATATGTGATGATTTGTTATTACAAACTGGAATGCATAGTTAGCAGATGAACACAAAGTCACTAAGAGCACAGTTTAACTCATCTGTTTAACCCATAATTGAGTTGGTTTTGAAACCTTTAATTAATACAGAAAGTTTTCAAATACTTTTTAGAAAGCATGCTCTTTTCTTCCCCAGGGTCATAACTTATGTTTTTAGTGAACATGATAAACATCATGAGAGTTAAGACTTCAAATATAATAAAACAGCGCACAGCAAAAGAATGAAGTCAGGAACCATTTTATTTCCATCCAGTTTTGCAAGTATTAAGGATGGCATAAGAGCTCATTCCAGCACTATAATTTATGAAATTATTACATCCCTAGAAGAGGCAAAGCTTATAATGCTTCCTGTTTTTCCATCCCAAGTGCTTATAAGCTGTGTGATTATTTGGTTTAACTGTATCTTTCTGTCCTTAGCTAATACAAGCCTCCTTCATCCTCTCCCCAGCCACCAAAATACAGTAACTGGGTGTGGAGAAGCAGCACTGAGGCAGTCAGTAATGAGAAGTTATAAAAATGTTAAACAGCAACATGCACTACACTAACACCCAGGATGCTCACAACATACAGAAGACAACTTTGCAACTATATCATGTTCCATTTGCCACCATTATCTATGAAGATAAGTACTATAAGATTTGTTGTCTAGTACATGCGCACAACAGTTACTCCAGATTGTTCTGATTCCTCCCAATTTCTAGACAACAATTCATTTTGTATTTACTATTTTTAAGACAAAATACTGAAACTGGTTTCAGGCATTAGTGTCCAACTTGTTTTAATAGCAAGATTCAAATGGCATCTTCCACAATTATAGAATTAATGCTCAGTACTTGTCAAAAGCTTTAAAAAAATAAGGTATGTTGAAAAATTACTTTCCGTATACCTCATGCAATTGAACTGCTCAAATAGTTTAAACTCTTAATTTACCATATTCTAAGTTAGTGAAGAGTTCATATTTAGAAACTAATTCCAGACAGTTCTTAGGCCTCATATGGCAGGAGATGAAACTGTTTAAAATTATCCCTATTAATGGGAAAAATTCCCATAGGAAAAAAAAAGTATGTACACTCTCACTATAGCCAGGCAATCAACTCTTCCATTTCAATACTATCATAAACATTTAATTTTATTGTTTCTACCAGTAGAACCCAACCAACGATTCATATTTCAGTTTTTCAAACATATGATTACATGTTAAAGGCTGCATTTTTTGTTCAAATCTAAATAAAATTTTTCTCTTCCAATACAATCAACTCAGTTCAATGCATTTAAGATTGATTTATATATTGTTATCTCTCCTTTACTACTCTCCACCTATACAGATCTTTAGAGAGATATTAAGCAAAAGGCTTATAGAATGCAATGAAAAATTTAATTTTAAACTTAGCACTTATCTGAGCAAGTCTGCAAACGCTCTCTTACACGAGGTGGAAGTGTTTTTAACAACCTTTCTTCTACAATTAGACTATTCCGCTTTAAGAACTGACATTCTTCCAGTTCAGCAGGAAGTGATTCAAGATAGTTTCCAATGAGCTCTAATTGAACAAGATTCAGTAGCTGACCCACACAAGGGGACAAATTCATCAGACTGTTATTCCCCAGAAGAAGAAATTGCAGCTTTCTGCACTGAAACAATCCATCAGGCAGCATTTCAATCTAGAAAAAGGAAAGAAAAGAACAAAAATAATGTATATTAGAAGTTGTTAGCCTACATACAGCTCCATGTTTTGACATTTCCTGGTTTTATTTTAGGGTAAAAAACCCCTCAGTTTATAGAAGGATAAGGAAAGGGAAGATTGTAATGCTTCTATCACAATGTGATAAAGTGCTTGAGAACACTTCAATGGTTTTATATACCTGTTTTGTTATGAGGATGCTTAGCTACCAGCAGAAGTCAAGACATAAGCATGGCAGGGAGGAACATATACATGCACACATGCACAGAAGTGCGTACAAATGTGTGCAGGTGGCAGGGGAGATAAATAGGTTACTATCTCCTAAGAATCACTTAAAGAACACACACAGATTGGGGAGAAACAAACAGCTCCTGTGTTATGAAACCTGCACAAGCAGTTATCTGTGCAGTACAGTAGTAACTTAGTCCTGGTCCACACTACTGACAAATGACATCCAAAACCAGCTTCACCAGTGAAAACAATTATAAACCTCAAAAGAAGTCTTAAGTCACAAGCCTGGACCCCACACTAATGAGCCAGACAGTTTAGCACTGCTGATGAGGTTACCAGGTATAATTATTTCCCTCTTCCCAATCAGACAGCTGAGCTGCTCATCACCTAGCTGGTGATTCACTAGAGCTTTCAGTTTGACATTTTAAGGTAAAAATTTAACACTGTTCACTTCCATTAAAATACTACATAGGCTAGACAGCTGCAGGGAAAGTGAAGATACATTTTTACAACCATCCTAACCTATACTATCTCTGGATCAGAGCCCTTAAGCTGCTACAGACCAGGACAGTACTCACTCAGTATTACACAAGCTTTGATGACACCAAAGTTTTAGTAATTAAACAAGCACCACCCCTTTTTCAGCCTTACTGAGTTTACTTCAATCATGAATACCACAAAAGCATTTTGAACCAGAGGCTGTTTCAGAAGAAATGGTAGGTTAAGTCAATATTTGGGTTTTGGTTTTTGGTTTTTTGGGGTTTTTTTGGTAGTAATTCAAAGTTCTACTTACATGGTTTTTTGTCAAAGCCAAGTACTGCAGATTGGTCAGATAACCGATTTCTTCAGGGATGGAGGTTAGCTTATTATAGCTAAGATCCAGATAGTGTAATTTTTTACAAAGAAATAGCTGCAATGGAACATTTTTAATATTATTATAATTTAGATACAATTGTTCCAGGTTTGATAGTGCACCAATCTGCACTGGGACATATGAAATACTGTTGTGCCACAATTTTAAGCAAGAAAGGTTCTTAAGATGTTGAAAACTAATTATTTCTTCCACTGTTCTGAGATTATTTTCTTTTAAGTCAATTTCATGCAAATTGTTTAGGGTAAAAATGGAATGGGGGATGCGCTCTAAATCACAGCAGATTAATTCCAAGGTTCGCAGGTTTACCAGCTTCTTCAGGTTATTTAGCACTATCAGTTTATTTCCCTCATTGTTGATAGACAAGTGTTGTAAAGAAGGCATAAGATCTGTAACCACTTGAGGTATGCGGGAAAGGTTGTTTTTTAAGTGAATTGATCTCAGATTTTTTAGCCCCTGAAAGCTTTCATTGTATATGGAGTTGTGATGATCTAGCATGAAATATCCTGTTAAGCACAATTCTTCTAGGTTTTTTAAATGAAAGACCCAAAACGGAATTCTTCCCATCTCACTAGATTTCAGGCGCAATGTTTTCAGATTTTCTTCTAAAAAGCTGACTGCTGGATAATCCATAGTTAGTGATGAATGATAAACATTGAGTTCTTTGAGATTGACTAGTTGGGTCACAGCTGAAGGAAGTTTGGCTTCGGGGATAAGTTCCAGGCTTAGGACTTCTACTTCTGTCAATTCAAAGACACTGTCTGGAAGACCATTTAACATGAAAAGGTGAAGTTCAATCTTGTCTTGGGAATTTTTTACTAGTTTATTTTTCAGTTTTTCCACTGACCATTCATTGTTAAGATTTATCTGTTTCAGTTTGTTTTCACTCAAATCAGACAGGAATATTGAGAATCGTTGGGAATAGAGAGGATCATACTGATCTGCCAAGTGGAGAATAAATGCAAAGTCATTCTTTACATCAGGTATGTCACTGTAATTACTTCTCTCTCTCAACTTCTCAAAAGAATATTGCTTAAGTGAACTTCTTAACATCCACCACAAACTATAAGTACAAGTTAAGCCATAGAAGATCACTAAAACAACATAGAAAGAAGCCAAAACTTTAAAAATTTCTGCTAGCGAATAAACGCACTGGTACCTTTTGTAGCCTGTAAAGGCTTGAACATTAACTACACAATCAATTTCAAGTGTAATAAATGATAAATAGTAGGGGACATAAATTATTATTATTACAAATACAATGACTTTCACTATAATCTGTTTCATATACACTGTATATATGACATCCTTCTCTTCAACATGTACTCTGAATTTCTTCACTTTTTCAAATATAGCTTTAGCTTGTTCCCCTTCTTTTTTGTCAAGAACACTTGAGGAATTTTCTCTTCCAGCTGTTTCCAAGCCAGGTTGCGAATAAGGCAGGGACTGTCTGCTGGCCCCTATATCTACTGAACTCCCAGGTGATGAAATCACTGCTTTTGATTTGGCTATTGGCAACTTCCTCACAGACTGCTCGGCAACTGTTTCTGAGAGGGCGCGCGTTGTCCATGGAGAATCAAAACACTTCTGAAGAATGGCTACAAAGTGCTCAAGCCTGGAACTTGTACTAGGGTAGTAAAGCCAGAAATTACTGCAAGCTGCAAAAATAAAGGTATGTAGAAGCACTAGGTATGGAAAAAATTTGGCAAACCAGTGAAGCTGTCTCTCATAACATACTGCATCAATATAGGAATACTGCTGCCGATGGAGATCATTCTGGATTTTAAGCGGGATGATTATCTGTGCTGTAGAGCTAGTCGACATGTTAAGGTTGGCTTTAACTAAATCCCAAGGCACGGCACAATGATTGTCAAATTCTAGCTTGCAAGGAAGACAACACAATACTCTGGTTTGAGTAAGCTGGAGAGCCCCAGCGAGCACAGCAACTAGCAGCATTATCATGGTGAGGTAATACCAGAAGACATCCCACCATGGTTTTAGTATGTGGTAGGATGACTGGGCATCTGCTAAGTATTTGAGTTCTGTTAGCGTGATCATGACTTTCACCTGTGAGAGAACAGCAGCTGGTAGAGGAAAAAAGAAAAAAGACATCCTTAGAGAACTGTTAAAAACAATTTCTCACCATTAAACACTTGAAGCTTATTACTGTTTTCACAGTTTTAAACATGTAACATTTGGCCTAGCATCCAGAGCATAGCAAAAGGATCCAAGAACTCCTAGCACCTAACCCTAGCCATCATATCTATTTTAAGGAAAGTTACTTGAAATGCAAAAATTTAAGTGAAGAGTGAAACTAACATCAGAGATGAGGAGAAAGTCTGTTTTGACCAAACATTTGGGTACTGTTCAAGTAAAAGCAACAAGCAGGTATAAGTTAAAGAAGCTTCTGATATATTACTAGCAGTCCTTCACCACTGTCCTAAACTTACATAGCAAAAGTGATTTCTCATTTATGAGGAATCCAAAAAATCAGAGCAATATATTAACATGATGGCTCTTGTGATTTAGAATTTTCTATGAGATTATGTCATTCTACCCAAGAATAAAGATCACACCAAAATTCTCAAAAAAAAGCAGTTTTGCATTACATATTCTTATATATAATTCCCCATCTTCTCCCATCAAGAGAATTAAGCATACTGACAGAATGAAAATGAAACTAACACAACTTGCTATTGTCCAATATTGTAATATATAACAATGGCACACTTAACCCCAGCAGCATAGGTTTGAGTCATACTTACTTTACTAATTAAAGAGAATAAAGTATGCAGCACTGCTCAGTCAGGAGGTCTACACCTTTTAAAATTCCTTGGACATGCCATCTTTACATTTGTCTTCATTCTGGATGGAAAAAACATTGAATATGCTTTATTTTTAATGGCTTCACCTAAATAAAGAGCAAACATTTCAGCTTTCATTAGAACTGCTGCCTTATTGCAGACATCAGGATCCATTAAGCTCTGCATTGCTATAGCTACATGAAATGGAACACAGACATGATCACGTAGAACATGAAGTCAAAGTTTTGCACAATCACAACGCAAAAACCAGGAAACCGCCTACAGCTAGCCCTATTTCAACTGGGAAGTAATTTTTTTTTTTTCAATAACTATGTGAAAATAAAATACGCAACATGCAAGACTTCAAGAAGCAGAATTCAGTCATAATTTTGATATACCAAGGTTTGGCAGAAAGGCAAGTTTCTCAAAAACAGAGACCCATGTTTTACATCCTGAAACAAATTAATAAACTATCCAGTGTTAATGGCTATACCACAGACACTACCAGGTTTGGAGAAAACATACTATAAAGTTTAAGCAGTACAGATATTAAGCAACGAGGATTTTCTGTATTGTTCTTAATCATAAATTATTTAGATTGGAAAGTACCTTGGAGATTGAGTCCAACCATTAATGTAGCACTGCCACGTCCGCCACTAAACCATGTCCCTAAGCACCACATCTACACATCTTTTAAACACCTCCAGGGATGGTGACTCTGCCACTTCCCTGGGCAGTCTGTTCCAATGCTTGACAACCCTTTCAGTGAAGAAATTTTTCTTCATATCCAATTAAAACCTCCCCTGGTGCAACTTGAGGCCATTTCCTCTTGCCCTATTGCTTGTTACTTGGGAGAAGAGACCAACACCCACCTCACTACAACCTCCTTTCAGGTAGCTGTAGAGAGTGATAAGGTCTCCCCTCAGCGTCCTTTTCTCCAGGCTGAACAACTCCATTTCCCTCAGCCACTCCTTATAGGACACGTGCTCTAGAACCTCCGCCAGCTTCTTTGGATGCACTCCAGCACCTCAATGTATTTCTTGTAGTGAGGGGCCCAAAACTGAACGCAGTATTTGAGGTGCAGCCTCACCAGTGCCAAGTACAGGGGGACAATCACTTCCCTAGTCCTGCTGGCCACGCTATTTCTGATACAGGCCAGGAGGCTACTGGCCTTCTTGGCCATCTGGGCACCCTGCCACCTCATAGTCATAATCATTGGTACTGGACATTTCAATTCCAAACAGAGCTGACAAGCTGTTATAACAAGACAAACAACAGCTGAACTAAGGAAGAACCTTATTCTTACTCCACATTCACATTTGAAGGGAGAAGTATGGCCAAAAATAAGTTAACCCTTCTTGCATTGACAAGGCTACTTTTAACAGAATGTAGAAACTTACCAGGCCCACTCAAGGGAAAACAGCTGAAGCAGGACAGGATGGCTACAAAACACTCCTGGAGGGAAAATAAATCATCATCAGATCATGAAATATTTGGACTCCAACAACTGTAAGTATTAGAACAACAGCTCATTACTCCTTCCACAGCAGTGTTGTAAAGATCCAACATTTAATGACCAAAAGACCTAACTAGATCTACAAGATTTAGTTAGAATAATTTAAAATGATCCTGTCAAATTATTTACTTGGTCACCACCTGAAAGTTGCTTTTCCTAACGTAGAGGTATAGTAATGGCCCTTGTCATTGTCCCCTAAGCACTAAAAGCCATTTCAACTCAACATGTTTTGCATTTATATGAAGTTACTAGTCCTGCAGCTGAGATGCTCTAACCATAGCTAAGAAACAGCAATTTCTTCAATCACTCCAGCTCATCTTGCAAAAACCACATCTGTAAATACCTTTAAAATTAATTCTTTTGGTATAATTCTTTAGGGTTTTAATATAAATTCTTAGGTATAGAAGCACAAAAAGGTACTAAACCCATCCAAACTAAGGCTTTAATTCTACAAAGAATATCCGGATCATGTCTCTACTCAAGCCAAACATGCTTGATTTGAATGTAGAGAGAAAAATCAAAAGTATCTTTTTCCTTTCCAACCTAGAATTAAAACCTGTTAATTATTCTCACTTGAACTTTGCTACAAAAAATGAAAGACTTGGGACTCCTGTTAAAGTTCTAAAGAACACACTAAGAAATAAATATGTTGAATGATTCAAGAAAGTAAGAGCAAAAGTATAAATAGCATATTTTTAACAAAGAAAAACATTTGAAAAGTCAAAATGATCACTGAACTGGCCGAGAGTTTAAAACAGTGTGCAAGGTCTAATTAGCATGAGGATGGGAACAATTCTTTTCTTGACAAACACGTAAACCTCATCAGGGACTTGGGCAGATACTAACATTTTAAAAGAAGATGTTTTATATAACTAAATGCTTATTAGAGAAAGTTACAAGTAAAACAATTTAATAATGCACATATGTGCTTTGCACTTTTATACAAAGAACACCACTTTTCTGGTAACAGACCTATTCTGGGGAATAAGCAAGGCTCTTGTTGAGCATAAAGGACAGAATTCAGAGTACCATAAAACAGTTAACACTGATAAAGTATTTTCTCTAAAAGTTACAGAAAGAAGAAACATAAAATGGAACTTAAGCCAATTCTATTAAAAACATATCGGTATACTTGAGAATACGCATAACTCAATACACCTTCTTCAGCCAATGCCATAATGCTCAGAGTATTTTGTTTTTATACAGACTGAGAACTCAAAGTGAGACTGACCCATGTAATTTTGTAAGGTCTGTTTCTATAAAATGCTTTCTTTGTCACCTCCCTGCCTTGAACTGGAAAGTTGTTAGTCCCTATCACATATTCCAGAAAAAAGGCTACATTCTTGAGGCAGTTTTACAACACCTTCTAGCAGAAAGCAAGTGTCACAATATTAGGTATTTAAATACTTTAACTCTGGTCTTGTTAATGACCACTTTTTTAAACCAATCAAGCTAAGTATTCATTACAATTCTATGTATATGAAATAAAGTTTCCTATGAGGGAAATACATTGTATATACAAGTGTAATATAAACATGTGAATTATTAATGATAATGTTGCTAAAGACAGTTTTCTTTCAAATCCTATCTGTATGCCAAGAGTAACTAATCAAATGGAATAATGCTGAACTATAATGGGTTTGATAAATCTCATCTCCAGCAGCTTTCAACCTATATCAAAGTCATAAAAGCTTTTCAAAGCGGCCTAATTCAATTGGCAATCTTTCTCAGAAGATGAGAGACAACAGTTTAGCCCCAGGCTAAATGATGACTTCAGGAGAGTTACCCCAGACCAGTACTGGGACACAGGCCAGGAAAATAAAGCAATAAAGATCACTAATATCTAGACAATTTTTAGTTACTTCAAGACTTACAGATCTTACCAATAGAAACATATCCAGAACATGAATAAAAGACTATCATTTTGATAAATATTATCTATAAGCTGACACCCCACCCAAACTTCCCCTGCTGCCAAAAGGTTACTTAACATTGCATTACTCTGTCATTTGGTCACTGCTTACATAATTTTAGGCACATTTAGTTAGGGATGGCTCTGCAGCAAGGTAAGTGCCTTGCTTGTCCTCCCCAAAGGATAATGGGCTACAAAAGGCCACTACCTGACAGCAGGCTTTGTTTTATTTTTAAGGCTACACTGTTTTTGTTGATTGTCTAAGTATTTAGCTGGTGTTTCTGACACACTAAGTTAATCAAAATAGATTTATACAGTTAAAGCATACCTTGACAGGTATTCCAGTGGCCCCTCTATCTTGCTTTTTTCCCCTCCCCCTCAGAGAAACACAGTCATCAAGTTTTCAGCCAATCTCTTGACTAATGCTGTTAATTCCAACAGCATGATGTGCTTCTCAACTGAGATAAGGAGATGCTGACATACTAAGTAAACGTGTCCGTTTTATCAATTTTTTATCAAAAGTGATTCCTGAACTATAGTACCAACTTAGCTTCTAGCTAGTTGAAATGTATTACTTTTTCTTCTGAAGTTTTGCATGCAAAATTTTTAAATTCAGTAATAAACTAAACATGCAATCAATTTTGCTTAATAGGCAGTTTTGAGACTCTCCTATGGGATTCCTAGTAACCACTTAGGGTCTCACATGCACAGCCTGAACCTCCACTTGCAAATAAACCCTCCTGAATATTCCCAAAGTAAAAAAGTAACAGACTTTACCCCCTCACACACTCATCACCTAAAACACATCTTTCCTGGCTAAAACTTCCCCTTCTATTAGCATTCTACCATTTCCTTTTTCAAGCATTCCCTAAACAACAAAAAGCCAGGTACTGCAAGATTTTTGGAGCAGGTCTGACTTCACAAAGAACGATACTATCACACATACTCTTAGCAGATGTGTTCAGATGGCTGCCTCTCCCTTTAAGCCTCCTATTGACAAGTAATAGACTACTCAATTCAAGCACTACATTTGATATATGGTGTTTCATGAATCTGTACTTTGACCACTTGTGTGCATGTGCAGATTCAGTTGTAGGATCTTTTCAATGGGGATTGTATTTTTGGATCTGTACTCCACTGCATGCAGAACAACATGCAAACAAGATTACAGAAAGCTTCTTTCCAGTTCCTTCTGAAGAAGGTCACAGGTGACAATTAAACATGTATAAGTTATTATCCTTTTGTATTTAAAATAAACCCAAAGACATTCTCACTGTTTGCAGTAATCACTATATTCCTCAAGCACAAGATGTTTAAGACTACACTAACATTGTTGCAAGTTTTCCATAACAACCTTTCAAACAAAGGCCTAAAGTCCTTCCAAACAATCAAAGATCATAATTACAACTACAGACAATCTCAACCATCTGTGTCTGGATTATCTAGAGGCCTTACCTTTCTTAAACACTCCTGCTCTCAAGACAGTACAGCTGAACATAGTATGTGGAAGAGTAATAGCAAAGTCTTATGCTGTTTAAGAAGCAGTCCTTGCTCTCTGGAGAAGACTGCTTACATAAGACTATGTAGCCCAATAATTTCTGGGAAAAAAGAAATTGTAAACATATTTTTAGTTTAAAATTTAGTAAGTTAGGCTACACTTACATTTTTACTCTGCCACTGCTTCAGAGTTAACTGCACAGAACATAAGCTGATAAAAAGTCTTACAAAATTAAGCAACTACTACCCAGCTCTACCACTACTATATCTTCAGCAAGCTGAGAAAAATAGAGTACATGGCAAGTGTATTTTAAATAGTTTTCTCAACTACTAAAAGCTTGAATATTCCTAAGTTCGACATAAAAGGCCTTAAAGTAGGTGAAAAAAACATCTTAAAGGCAGCTTCACCTGAACTCAGAATACCCATCTTTATTCTATTACTTCCTTTCTCTGGTACACTTAATGCAAGAGAAATACTTTATCTTGCAGTCTAATCTAAATTGAAAATAAGCTTTACTCCAATTTGATTTGCTTTACAAGCAAAAGACTTACTCTTGAAATCTGACTGTGCAGGATTAGATACGCTACATTATACTTTGCCAACTTATGCCTGCAGTACTCCAGAAAAGACTATTGTCTTCCTTGAGCCATATTAAATTAGCTTCTCATTAAATGCCATCAATACACAAGTATTAAGCCTTTCCCCCATTCATGGAGGGCCAATAAAGAATTAAACTTTGGTAGTAAAATATGTCACTGGTCAAACACTCACTAGGGAGATAGATCATCTTCAAACATTCTAGTTGCACAGGCAGTTAAAATCACATACCTGTAGGCCGTATGATAATGAGTCACATCAGCGAGGTCTGCCCAAGTGCATGAAGTTACTCGAGCCTAATTCTCAATAGTGGATGGAAGGGAGAAACCAAGTCAACTATTTTGAGGGTTAAACTCTGTAATGAAGTTGTATAACAACATATGTATTTAAAAGGTATGTTAAATGTGCTTTTTATTTCATACTAGTCTAGCCTGGAGAGCAATTTTAAATACAAATCCATGTTCAGACATACACACTTTGACTGGTAAAAGCACTTTCTCTAGCCCTCTCCTCAAGTTAAGTTCAAGGTGCTAAGGATTGTGTTCTAGCTAAAATAGAAGGTCACAACCTATGCTCCTAGAAAGGCCTGTACTAGCAAGAAAATTATGCAGTTTAAACCCAAGTTTAAGGCCAAATAGACAGTAGGCAAGATAAGCAGTTTACACAAAAAACACTGCAAAACAAAACAAAGACAAATTAAGTAGGTACTAACCTAGGTTTCTGAACAAGTGTGTTTCAGAATTAAACAGGCAAGTAATCTAATGGTAAAAAAACAGAAGTAAAACAAAAAGGTAGACCAGCTTTGTTTTGTACATAATTGCATCAACATGACTGATTCTTTAAAAGCAAGCTGTCTACATTCTGGGCAAATATCACTTAATTCATAGTCATGATGCTTCCTAAGATCCCTACCAAACTAAGCAGGACCCAGACTCTGAATCAAATCTGGACAGTTCTAGTAAGCAATAATTTGCACTATTTTCAAACTCAGAGATGTATTTTTTTAAATATATAAATTAAGGTTATATCAGATGATGATAGAAATATGACAGAGGAAGGACTTTAACTACACAGACAAGTATTTTGGTGCTGTGGTCTCCTCTTACCTTGAGGACAGATTAAGATAAACCTGCAGTCAAGCTGTAGTAGCTTTCCCAGATCATGGATTTATTTTCAGCTTGTGTTCTCATCCCTTTAATTCTTTTTAAACTACAAATATAAATATATTAACTTAAACTTGAGATGTATTGGCATCTAAAATACTGATTAAAATAAATATCAAAACAAGCACCTGTTTAGAAGAGAGTGCTTTGCATTGCTTGTACAAAGAATCCAAAGAGTAAATTCACTTAGAGACATATTTTGTTTCACCCTAGTATTTAACTAATAATTTATTTAATTTGCATTCTCACTGGCAACTCTAGCACTCTTTAGAAAGCAGATTTTTTTTCTCCATTAATTTACATTTCTTCAAACAGTTGTACATTTCACATATTCTACTTTAAAAAGGAAATTATAAATAGAAAGAGACTGCCAAAACTCCACATTGGTATTACCCACTAAAAAATAGCTCTATCACGAGTCTGCTTGGCAATTCCTAAAGAAACATAGCAAAACCCATTAACAGATGAAAAAAAAACAACCCACAACTGGAAAGTGTTCCATAAGGCTTTTTAAAAAGAAAAGAGTATAACAAACTGTAGTAGTTCTGACTGGAAGACCATGGCACATTGAGGTGTTAGTGATCTACTCTGGCTAGTTAACAGGCCCAGGCCTGTGCTGTGCAGATCTCTTGGCTGCAGGATAAATTTAGCCAGCTCATAACGGAGGAGTCTGCAAGCAGCTCCCACTTGGTACCAGCGATTACACCACCTGCATGTCCTTGTCTTTATCAAGAAGTGCAGCAAGAAGTTCTCCTGTGAACATCTTTCCTGGCTGACAGTGGAAATGACGCACAGAGTTGTTTTCTTGTAAGAAAATTCTGTAATAGCTTGAATGATCAAAATGAGGTAACCATTTCTACAAGCAGGGTCTGCATGGTGTGCTGCACACAGATTGAAGGCTCATTTGATGCTGCACAACCCACATTCCCAGCTTCTAAAGGGATGTAAGATTATCTATACTATTCTCTTCCTTTCTAGTGTCAAAGCCAATAAAAAGCATTTTAAATTATACTGTACAGAGTCTGAGTACCTTTCTTACCGAGGTCATCACGGACCAGCACCTATTGGTGCAAAACACAAGCCATATAGATTGTCTTCCAGAAGGTCACTTCTGAAATTCTCATGAAGTAAAAACAGGGGCCCAAAACCACTGGAACAAAGAACAAGTCCCAGATATCTGTTATATGGCATGATCATCTCCCATTCATTTTCAACACAAAGAGGTTAGTATTTAAAGTGAAGTACTATCTTCTGTCAGCCTCCTTTCCCCCTTTTTTGGCCCCATAACACTTTCAAGTAAACAAAAACTTCAGTATTGAATAAAAAGTAGGAAAGGGGCATGTATTCCTACTACTTCTAAAGTATCAATACACTTCTAAGAGCCCAAAGAACTGTATTTTTAAGCTTGGCATTAGACAGCCTCTAATGAAATACACAATTTAATGCAACAGAAAGTCGGTTCATGTTAAGTCTCAAAAAGTAGACACAGGTACACAAGCAGAATCAGCACCCAAGCAGTAAAAGAGACTTCTTTAACAAATAAATTTGAAGCCAAGCACATTCAAAGCACGTATCAGTTATCTCTTCTTAGACAAACCTACCTTTTTTTATGAAATGTTAATGGATTTGTGAAATAAGATTGAGAGCACTGAGATACTACACTACATTACCCACAGCAATGTATCCAAAATCATCCACATCACACCCCAGAGTGGCTCATGCTATCACAGACCCAACATACAATCATGAACTTCATAGGTATTTAAAGAAAACAAGTCCAGTTACAAATCCATTAGTTTTTTCCTTTCAAAAAATGACATCCAAGTTATAGAAGTAAAAATTAAACAGAGCTTACCAGATCAAGTAGGTGCATTTCTTTGAGAAAATAAATGTTTTTTCTAAACAGAGTATAAGAGATTGAATCTAGGTTACAGAAAATAACTTCCAGAGTGACTCTGTACTATATCAACTAAGACAAAGCTGGTAATTTCACAAAAATTACAAGCAATTCACAGAAAAGGAGACAGGTCACAGACCATGCTGAACAAAGAAAAGGTAGACTAGATAAAAATAAGATTTAACACTTACAAGGACTGCAGCACTAGGAACATGTAAAAAATGTTCAAGTATGCAGATGACAGGTTTTTTTGCTCTAACTTTTGAGTCCTTTGTTGGAAGCAACCAAAAGAAGAGAGTGAAAACCCTACCTGGACTTTGTAGGAGGAATGTGCCACCAATGATGTAGCCCTAAGAGCAGCAAAGGCTGTCCTCCACTAATACCCAAGAAAATACTTGTAGCAGACAGGGGCACCATCATGTACAAACCTAATCTGGATGCCTAAAGAACATTATCGACCCATTTAGAAAAACCCAACAAAACCAGAATCAGAGCTGCAAGACTAACAATGCCTAGAGGAATGGTGTCTCTTAAGAAAGTGGACTAAAGGAAGCAGGCTTTCTAGCATAAGAAAAAGAAGAATGAGAATATACTGGTAGTGGAGAGGAGGGGAATAGAACAGCATGGGAAATGCATCTGCCTTGGCAGGACAGCACACAGTCCATCTGCGCTCAGCTAATACTTATTTAAACCAGTGTGGGAGGAGACAACTCTCTCCAGAGATGATTGCAGGCATGCCATGTTGTCAAACATTCTAGCCCAAAGGTCTCATGGAAGATATCAGGGAAGTGGCACAGATTACACTCTTAAATGATACCTAAAGGAACAGGCCTCCTTTGTTGTTTCCCCAATCCCCCAAGCAGGTTTTAAAATCAGTACAGCAGCAGTGAAAACAGAAATAGTACACCAATACTACAAACAGTCCTTACTTTCAAGTTCCAAAGAAATCTTGGAGCAAGTTTGGAGCATCAAGTATGAAAAGTCTCCTCGGTTCTTCACCTATTCTTTCCTAAGCAAGGAAAACTACACCAAAAGCAACCTCAAAAGGTCTAGGCTGGGACTGATATCTGTGGCATGCTGTATCTTTTATAGCTCTCCCAGAAACCATCTTACACAACAGTACATAAAGTCCTTCATCCCAGTACTAACATAGCTAATACAGTCAGACACCTTTCAAGTGCATGAAATGAGATTTTCAAGCTCACTTATAACACCTTTTTATTCTTGTAACCACATATTTGGTTCTTTCTCATGCTGAGAAATACGAATACATAACCATAATACAATGGTATCAGCAGTATCCCTCCATCATTCTAAAGGAAGCCTCAGTGGTATCTAATTCTGCATACCAAGATAAGTACTACAATAAAAAATTAATTTTTACCCCCTTAGTTTCCAAAAGTCAGACACATACTCACAATGTCCATTCATTGTGCTGCTATGCTCAGGACATCAGAAACAAAGCAGAAGATAACACAGGAGAATAGTCACAGCTTAAATACAAGGTTTCTCTACTAGCAGATTCTTTAATTATAGTACAGTTTATCTTCAGTCTTCAAGAGCAGTAAAAGTACAAGAGAGCCAGAAGCATAAACAGTTATGATTATTTAACAGAAGACCCTCTTTTCTTGGGAAAAGGCAGGGAATTGCTCATACATGCTCTTCCATTTTCAGTGTACTTTTCGGTAAAGTCATAAATGGCCAGAGACCCTTGAAATGGCCAGACAACTCCTGTAACCTCACTGAAAACAAGTCTGAAATAAGAAAATATTCTCAGAAGGAGGAGCCTTAAAGTATGTCCACATACCTGAACTAGCTCTGAATTAATTTCTCAAGTACCACCAGGAGTGCTGCTGTCACAGCAGAACAAAGTGGAATACAAATCCTACTTAAGTAGTCAGGTAAGCATTTGGGTCAATTTTGTAGTCCACAAAATATCATGCTGCTATAACTAGGCTACCATATAATGAATTATGTTGATAAAGTAATACCATACATACTGATGTATTAACTAAAGCATGTTCGATATTATGATTTGATACTTCTAGATGAAGGTCCTATAAGGAATTCAACAGCACTGCATTTAGACAAAGATGGAAGGGGCCAACATTCTTCATACCACAGGAAGCCTGCTAGTTTTGCAGAGAGCAGAGTAGTGAAATCCAATGTTTTTAGATATTCAGAACCTCCATTCTACATTATTTTCCCAGCTCAAACACTGCTTTCCTATACAGTAACCACACCCAACCCAGTTAATAGGGATGTTTACCTCTGACAGCTGAATAGCTTTATGCAAGTCATTTTGTTTCTCTCTGCCTCAAATTCCTCAACTGTAAAATCATGGTAATGTTTCTCCTATTCTTCATAAGGTATTTAAATGAGGAACATTATACAGTAGTGACACCTTCTTACTAGGTAATCAGAGAGGCCATTCTGGATTGTACTGGTTCGTACAATTGTTACGTTCCGAGAGCTGGAAGCACACATGCTATTACTTTTCCTATTAGTGGTCGGCCAGTTATCACCTTTGCCTAATCTCAGAAATATGAATTTGTATTTATACTCCTTATTCTAGCCAGAATCATTTTGATGTTTCTAAAATATGAACAGTTACCTAGTACAATAAGTTAAAATTCCAACATTTGGCCTAAAAAGGAAACTGATGGGTTTTTCAATATTTATAGACTGCCAAGACCAATGTATCCTATTGGGATAATAGATGTTGAGAAACAGAAACATCCAGTGAGGCCACAAATCAAAAATATATACCAAATACATTCTGTCTCTGCAAGATAATTATTACCACGCACAAATATGGCTACAAGATTTAAGAACAGTCAAAAACCACTCTTTTGGTTTTCAGTTTTCCTGATGCTGCATAAGTTTCATGAAGAACTTTCCAGAAAGGAATATTATTACTTCCACAGACAAGAATTTAACTGCATCTAGGAAAATATAATTATCAGGGCAGCAATACAGAAACACATCTGATTTCACTCTATTAGTGCTGACTTTGGAAAGCTGATTCAGATTTTCAGCAGTGGCTCATATCTCTTCTCAGAAGCAGCAGCTTTTCATCTTGTTTAACAGGAAAGACAGTTACTCCTGAAAGCCAGCCTGACAAGTTGAAACACTTGATTCTAGATGTTCGGTCTAAACATCTAAAATAAAATAATGATAACAGATAAGTTTCCAATTTACATCTGATTCAAACTCAGGCACTCTTTTTGTATGCAAACTCTCCTGAAACCCATCTGGCTATCTTTTAAAAGAATCTCTCCATCCCAAAGTAAAAAAAGAAAAATTTGTGAAACTGCAGTCAAATATAAACTCCCCTGAAACAGAAATGGCATAGGTTTCACTAATCCTCCAGCAGGGAGCATGCTGTCCACACAATCACCTCAATCTCTTAAGTATCTTCCTGTTCATATTACTCTACATTATATATTTATTAATTGGACAAAGCAACCAGCTACATCATCTTTTCTTTTAATTAAATGAAAGGACTGAAAGACAAATTTCACATTGCACATACTGTGTAATAGTGTATGTACAAATTACATACCAATGCCTAAACACAACTCTACAGCCCGAGAACTGCACATACGCATGCAATCACGAGAGCTAAAAGCAGTGTTATGTGTCAGAAGCATCTCCTAGAACAATGCTAAGTTTCAGAACCATGTACAAGTGATCAGACTTGAATGCTACAGTAAACCTACAGTAATCCCACTTTGTTTCCTGATCAAACACAAAGTTAGCTTAGTACAGATGTTCATTCTTCATACTTCCATTGAGCCCAAGTATGCTGTGCAACAGTCTTCCACTGCACAAAATTTCCTTTTTGAGTAGGCTGTCTGAGGACACCTAACAACTGGCAAGTTTTTTCAGATAGCAGCACTACAAGAAAAACACTTTTTGGTATGAAGCCAAGTTTAATAACTTCAAAAACAAGAGTCAAGGTTTTATAATCACCTGAATCAATTAAGAACTTTGAAGTAAAAAAACCCTAGCCCCATATTTGTAAGAAACTGAATAATAGTTTGACGCAAAGCAGACACTACTTTTAACAACTCCAGTTCAGTAAAGCACTTGAGTATTGACATATCCCATCTCACTTCAATTAAGCAATGTTTTGGTGCTTTCCTGACTCCAAGTCAGTGACATTGCAAAGTTAGCATTTAAACAATGTTAATGTTTAATAAAAAACATTTACTTGGAAAACAGTTTTCCTGTACTGCAAAGGCACTGGCAAAGTAATAATCATTTTCACACTTCCATCAGCATGGGTTGGAAATGATAGTTTATCTTGCTAATAATTTCAACACAGCCTAGAAACAGTTTTTAGTTAAAACTTTCCAAATGCCCTCCCTTCCTCAAATATTTTGGATTACACAACAAATGCACATCAAGATTTTGCTTTCATTCAGATGGAAAAATTAGTTTAAAGGATAAATTCTCTAGCATTAGAGTCCAAATTTGCAGTTCTTAAATTCCAGCTCAGTAGACCTTTATATTTGTATGCAACTGAACTTTAGCTACCAGAAAATACCTGAATAAATATTTGACAACCTGAACTACTCATAGAATACCAATATTTTCCCCAGAAACCTAAGGCAGTAATGTCTGGGAAATCAGTGCTTACATTTCCAGGGGTTTTAAGTGAGCATTTTAAAATCAATGTCACTTCAATTAAGCCTGAGTAAACTACTTGACCATAGTTTTGTAACTGCCATGCAACAAAACTGAAACTTTGTTTTCATATTAAACGAAAACCACAACTCAAACTAGCATCTCCCCCAAAACCAAAGTCTTAAGCCTACTAACAATAGGCAGCAACAAAACCAGACTGTGTTACTACCATATTCTTCATTGGTATCACTGGATCCCTTATTGGCATTCTTAATCCCTTCAGTTTCTCACAATCAACTAAATTCTCAATTTCAGTATAAGAAATTGCATTCCAGTTTACCGTGTCAGACAGAACATACTGAGAAGTTGAGCACTTTTGATGGAAATGCACTCACATAATTTAATTCAGGGTGTGTGAAGACCATATTTTGAAACAGCACCAATGAGAATTAAATTGAAGATACTCTATTACAAGTTTTCTCCACAATTCCCTTCTGATTGTTGAAAGACCGTAGAATCCTCTTGGGTGTACATCAGAGGCAGGTGTGCTACCACTATACCCCAAACCACATTTTTGTTGAAAAGCTGCATCATCTGCCTTCTTTCCAATGTGCTATAGCACGAGAAAGTATAGCCTTTTCATATCAGTAATCTTAAATCAAATAATTGGGGAAGCTATTCATAAGTATTATGAAACTTTAGTTTAATATTGAATTACAATTTGATTTCAACTAGCTAGAAATTAAATTCATAACTAGTTCGTAGCACGCTAACAATTCTTGGGGAAAAGAATCACCAAACCCAAGCATAACTACAACAAACTGAAGCCTGCTTACCAAGTCTGGTAAAACTCTAATTGGAATGTATGTGCAAGATAGTTCATACAAATAAGCAGTTGAGTTATCAATAACTTAAGACCACATGATAAGACATTAATGAGGCTGACTGCCCACATGGTAGTGGTAGGGTTAATAAAATGCAGGCCACTGCCTCTCAGCTACATTTACCAGCAAAGTGACAAAGCACAGTTTCAAGTTTGTGATGTGTGGCTCTGAACTCACTCCATACTGGATACAAACATGTACTAGACAGGGCATACCATGGCTTGTCATCAGTTAAGACGTTAAGACTAAAGCATATTATTTAATTATTTGCAAATTAATAATAGATACGTGTTGCTAAACCAACATATAATCTATACCACTTACACATTAAAATGACAGCATATGTATATATTAGAATATTAATTCCACTTTACATTCCTTGCCCTTCTACATGGCTACCCCTGGTATCTGAACCAAATATCTTCATAACCACAGCACAGACTTCTAACTTATCTTTAAAAGGAGTAACTGCAAGAGCAACTGGCAGAATAGTACTATTTGCGAGACAACAGCTGAACAGCTGTTACAAGGATGCCTAGGGTAAGGATAAATACAGTTCACAGGTTAGCACACAATACAGACAGCAGTGTGAAGCATTTAGATAGGCAACAGAGACCAGTATAAACCACACCTTATCACATCAAATATCCATTAGTCACACTTAGTCACATAAAATACCCATTTCTAATCCCAGATGAGTAAAGCTTTACGGCTTTAGCAGTAGGTATTTTAAGCTGAAGTAGTATTACTAGTGCCACAGTCTCTTTCACTACCTGTAGCATGTGAGGCAGGGCAGGCACAGTAGCAGCTAAAGGAACACAAGATTCTCCCCCCGCCCCGCCTCCCCCCGAAATCCATTATAAAAATACTTCTTTGGCAGTGACATACTGCTCTTCAAAGTTCATTTTACAATGCTGAAATACTTATGGATATTTCTTTAGCATTGTTGGTCCCTCTCTAAAATTTACTCAACACACTTTCATCAACTTCAAAGAGCAGCTGTATTGGTATCTTGCAAGAAACAAAAGGCAATTTTCTTTTTCTCCCATGAGGATCCTATTTTCCTGAAAAAGGAAAAAAATTTAAGATTCAGACCAGCAACTCTCTTCTCTGGAGAATGCAAGGGAACAACCATGTTAATACTGTGAACTTCTGGAAATTATGTGAATCCTACTGAAGTTGAAACTCAATTACATTACACTAACGTAAGATTCAGTAGAATGTAAAAATAAATGCTAATGTAAAACTGTGATAAACATTTTGTTATCTAGCTACAACAGAATGTTTTAAACACTGGGGAAAACCCTTAAGAAAACTTGTACCCTATCCTAATGATTCTCTACAACAGTCATTTTCCTTTCTGCTCTCATTTCATGTCCCTTGCCCTGCTCAGTACCACAGATACTGAAGAAAAGCACTACTTAGGATAACTTTTTTATTCCCCACAGTCAGCTGAGTTACACAAAGTAATCACACACAATGTACTTAAACAATACATAATAAATTCTACGAGTGATACGCTAGATTTCAATACTTAAGCCTTGTGGGCTCCCCCCCCCCCCATTCTCTTGAAAGTTTATGAACTCAAACAAGATAGATGAATAAGCCCTGATCTGTTGCCCTCTCTGCTAGGAAGATCCATAAGAAAAAATTCTGAGACACCAGGAAATTATTGATGCCTTACCTTAGCACTTCAGCAAATAGACAAGGCTGAGTCAGCAGAACATGAAGCTTAAATACTTGAAACTGCACGTGACCACATAGCTCCTAGCTTATTCTAGCACTACCTCAAAGGTACTGTTTTAAACAACCACACTAGGTGCCAACCGAAACACTGTTTACCTGATCAGCATAATTAATGGCAATCTCCATACAAAAACTAAGCTTTAGGGAAGTCTGCTTTAATCACTCCTACAGAAGTGGTTAATTGTAGCATTCACCGCAGACGAATTCTTGGCGGAAGCCAGAAAGCTGCCTCAATTTTGCCACAGAACAGGCCGGCACAAAATAAGCCTTACGTCACTAAAACAGCTCGGCTAGGATGCAAGTAAAAGCTACCGTGCAAGAAGCCCCTTGTTACAAGATCCCTGTCTTGCTGGGCATGAGAAGTACATCGACAAGACCGAGGAGAGGAAGAGAACGGCAAAGAGGAGGACGCTTCTTATCTCGCACGCAGAACTGTCAGGCCTCAGCGGCGACTTCAAGTCTCCTCTCCCTTTCGGAGAAGTTGGGACTTGGCAGCCGGCTGCCATTTGCTCGGGGGCAGGTGCCGCCGGCACCGCCGTCACACCTGGGGCCGAGGGGCGGCAGCTGCCGCCCGGCCGCGCCGCGCCCGGGGAGAGGAAGGAAGCCGCAGCCGACCTGTAGCGCCCCGGGTCACTTGAGGACACGTGTAAATATCGGTTACGCAAATCAGAAAACGGTTTTCTCCCGAGCCCCACCCGCACGGGAGCGGGACGGCCGCCAGGCCCCGGGGCGGGCGCGGACTCGCTCCAGCTTCCCGCGCCCGGCTCCCCCCCCGCGGCCCGGCCGGGAGACGGGCAGGTGAGCGGCCCCGCTGCAGAGCGCCGCCGGGGGAAGGGGCGGCCGCCGCGCAGGCTCACCGGGCCGCCCGGCCGGCGGGCGGGCAGCGCCGGGCGCCCCGCGGGGCGGCAGCCCCTCTCTGCCCGCCCCTCCCCTCCCGCAGGTGGACGGGGCACCCCGGCCCCTCAGGGAGGCGGCCTCCCGGCGGCGGCGAGGGCCAGCCGCGCGCTGCCCTCGGGAAAGCCCCGCTCCGCCCTGGCCCCCGCTCGCTCCCCCTCCTTCCTTCCTTCCGTTCCTCCCTCCCATGCCGGGGAGCGGGGCACCTGTCAGCGGCGGCCACCCCTCGCTTACCTGGCCGCGCCGCGCCGCCTCCCCTCCCGCCTGGCCTGGCCTTGGCCTGGCGCGACCAGCCCCGCCGCGCAACGGCGTGCCGCCCGCGCGCTCCGTCCGCGAGGGAACCGGCAGCGCAGCGCGAGGCACCGGCTCTAACCGGCACTTCTCGGATCCGGCCCCGCCCCGCCGCCGTTGTCACGTTACCGGCCGCGCCAGCCAATGGGGCGCGCCCGGCGGAACCGCTGACAGGCCGCGGGGCGGGGGAGAGGGCTGCGGCGGACAAAAGCGTCCCGCCGCGCCCGGCCCCGCCCCGCCCCTCCCCGCGGCACTCACCTGCGGAGGCACCTGACGGCCCCGCCCGGGCCGCCGCCGGGGGCGGGGGAGGCTCCCGGTACCGCGGCCGTGCCCGCGGCGGGGAGAGCCGTCAGGCTGAGAGCTCCCCCCCCCGCGCCGGTGCCGGGGCCGCCCCGACCCGCAGGCAGCGGCCGCCCCCTCGGTGCCGGCATTTAAACGCAGCGAGCCGCTCGAAAGCGGGAGGAGGTGGAGGGAGCGAGCCGTTGCCGCCGCCGATTCAAAACTGAAACTTAATGAAGGTGACACTCGCAAAGCGGCAGCTCAGTCTGACAAAGGGCGCGCGGCTTCCTGGGCACGAGAGGCCTCGGCTGGGGCCGGGCGCCGGGCCGGGGAAGGGGTGCGCGTCCCGGAGCGGCCCCGGGGGCGGCTTCGGGGGCCGCGGCAGGGGACGAAGCCAAGCCCCGCGGGGGCGAGCGGAAGGAGCGGGGCTCGTCCGGCCGAGGAGAGCACGACGGGGGACGCTGGGGAATGTTCTGCGCGGTCGCATTCGGAACAAGCTCGCAGCCCTGCGGCACCCCGCCGGATGCGCTATCGCTGTACCCGCTCTGCAGCGACGGTCGTCTCATTACCGTGGCCAGGTCCACCCGATGCCCACCCCTGTTGGCCAGGGACAGACTCGGGTCCGTATTACTGGATGGCAAGACCCTTGCGTGGCTCTTCGGTTCCAGTGAAAACCTGGCCACGACATAAAAAAGTTCACAAAGACACACGATGTTTTAAAAAAAATCAATCATAGGTTCATTTGACTTTCCTACTCCGCTTCCTTCCTCTTTCTCCAGCGGACAGTGCAGCTGCCTCCTCCAAATGCCTGAAGAGGCCGATTCTGCTGGGTAAACCCATGAAAGCCTGAAGGAAAATTTTGATTCCCACCTAGATTTCTGCACATAACTGGGACAAATCGGCTGTGTCTGCCTCCTCTTAGTCATACAAACAGCTCAATCTACTCACGTAATTTTCCTGCCATATTTTCATTATTAGCAACTCCGTTGCAAGAATCTATTCAAAATTCTATTTACAATATCATTATACTCCTTACAATCGCTGTGCTATAGTAATGTTCATTGTTCGTGTAGTCATCAGTTTCGTGGAAAAAGGGTCTATTTTCAAAATACTGCTCTTCCTCCATAAAACACCAAAGTCCTTTTCTTCACTGGTGTATGAAACCCCCCTTCATTAAACAGCACAGACACTAAATTTTGCAAAAATAACAATTTTCAAATTGTATCCAGTACACATTTAGCTATTATTATTAGTTTCAACTTAAAATACCCATTAAAATATAACATACTTCTGTGCAACACAAAAGTATGTGCTTGTTTAATCACATGCATTGCAGTTTAGCCAAAAGTGAAACTAATTACAAATAAAAGTGAAGCTTGCTTTTTAATCCAAACACATAGAAATACTAATGCAAATATCTATGCTGTAAAAGAAAAAAAAAGCATGTTTGTTTCACTAGTTTGCAGTCATATGGGTAGCCTAGCAGAGAATGTATTTGTTTTGCATTTGGTTTAGGCTGATAGTTTCTACTTAGGGTGATATATTTTGATAGTAATCTAACCTCAGAGAAGCTGCTATTGTCATCAGAAAGATGACAACAGCATGACATTGTCTGCAATTACTGCTCCAAGAGTCGTTGGTAAGGTTTGGTAAACAGCAGACAGCAGGCCAGCAATCTTCCCAGGAGACCGATTCCCTTTTGCCTCATGAACTGCCACCTCCTTAGCTGACTGTATCTCGACTTCCATCATCAAGACAAATCTTCTGCTGTATTAGGGTTTCCCTGAGGAATGATTTAATCCATTTTAGCTTATTGGAACTATTTCCCCTTTCTGTGAGCAAAATAAAGTACATCTTAGTCTATAATCTACATTTCTACTAACTAAAAAACGAAAAGTCTGTCTCCTGGATCTGCCACATTTTCGTTTTGTTGGCAATAGGCTAGGAAGACAAATTAATGTTTAATTAAATTATAAAACCAAGGACTGTTTGTGCTAAATTGTAAAATGAAGAACTATTTGTGCTAAAAAGGAAAGTATTGAATTAAGTCAGAACACTGAAGTTAATGGTCATAAGGTTCATAATTGCTTGAGCAGAAGATTGCAACCCAACTTTCTAGGTTTGGTTCTTATTTACTCTGCTACTGAGTAGCTCCTGGGGAAGCACAAGAGGAACACTCAACTCATCAGTCACACCCCACAAATCTCCGAGCGATGATATGTAAGCAAAGGGAATATTTTGTTAACTGCCTACTCAAAAACAAAGCTGTTTTTAGCTGTGCAGCTCCTGAGTGTATGCCTAGCAGATCAAGTTCTTCTTTGGGGTTATCTTAGTGCAATTATTTTAGGATAAATTTCTTGCAGTCTTTTTCAAGCAACGTTATCTGGAAAATGTTCTTCAAGCTCTAACACCCTTTCTAATTGTTTGTCACAGCCAGTTATCAGATACTGAAAAACAACAGCTTGACAATCCAGGGAAAGTTGAGTTTCATTTCACACATCATGCCATCCCCTGATCTTTTTTAACTTGATATTTAGATGTTATGAAACCAGCTTTGATTCTCAAAAGAAGTTAACAGTTTCAAATGTTATGCTCAGTGTGACTAATGGTGTCCTGAGCATCTACTTCAATCCCTCCACTTGTACAATTTTGGGAAATCTCATGTAGTAAGGAAGGGAAAGATATAGAGCAGAGTACTGTGTATTTAAGAGGGTAATATTTATAGTCAAAATTTCATTTCAAAATATTTTCTATTGCACATTCTTTTTAATATCAGAGAGATTATGTTATACTTGTCTTTTAACCCTCCAGTAGTGCTTGGAGTTGCAGGAGCAACAGCATCTTGATTGGCAATCGTGCTGGCAGCAGTTATCTGAAGCTGAGCCAGTTCTTTGAATACCCAATGACAACTTGCCTTGTGATCACCAAGTGCATTTCTGACCGTCTGTTTCTCAAGATCCTATCTTTTGATATGAAAGGCTACAGCTTTATAGTTAGCTGAGGCATGAACCAGCACATCACAACCCTTTAACCTCCAAAATGCCATACTACCATTTATTTTCCTAAAGAGAAGAAAAAACAGGTAAGCTTCATAGTTCTCCATATTATTTAATTTCAGTCCCTGGCACATCCTGATTATTGTCACACTTGCTTTTTCTGGCATTTGCTAAAGCTTCTTTGTCTCCTTCTGATAATTTATAAATCACATGTTACATATGCTCCAGATCATTGATTTCCTCGTGCAATACTGTGGCTTGCAGTTAACAAAAAAGGCTCTCACTGCAGGGGTGGGTATTTTAGAACAACACTTCCCTCTGCTGGATCAGTCACAGCTCTGCCTGCACTGGAGGGACCTGCCCAAATCCTCTGCCTCTAGCTCAGGCAAGACCCCTGCTCTTTCCAGACAGCTTTGGACAGTAAAAAACTAGCAAAGGTCTTCTTAATTTATCAGATTAATATGATAATCATAACATTTTAATCCAGCATCAGGATGGAATATCAATTCCTGGACAGGAATATCAATTAGTTTCTGCTCAAGACAGGAGTATCTCAAAGCTGTAGATATTGCTAAAATTGGGAGTCTTAGGGTCTGGTGTTTCATATTCACTCCAAAATCCTGACACGTTAGCTCTTGAGCTGCACGACAGTAGTTCAGAGTAGGAGATGCATCCTTGGCTGGATGTACTTCAGTGAAAAAGCATCAGGATCATAGGGTATCCCAAGAACACCACCACACATAGGCCATCCTGCAAAACACAGGACATTTGAGAAGACAGCATGTTCTTTTTCTTTCTCTGTTCTGCACTGCTACCTATTCTCTGCATCCACCTGTGAGGAAGCAAGTGCAGACAAAGGGATAGCAGCATGTTAATATCAATTTTTTTGGCCCATTATAGTGCAAGCAGCCTAAAAACCTGAGAAATGTACAGTATATAGGGTTGCTAGCATGAACTTCGCTTTGCAGCAATGGATATATATAGATCTATTGTCTGCAAAGACCTTCTCTACACAGCCCATGTTGATTTTAATTGACAACTCTTAAGTGTCAATTGCAGCCTCATGCCAAGTAAGATTAAGTCAATATTTAAAAACACCTTTTACCCAGACCAACAGGCATTTCTTTGTAGAGTGTGTATATAGGACACCACAGAAAAAAAAGATTAATTTTTTTAAGAGAGAGAAACATCAGCCACAATTTTTGTGACTGTAATGGAAACCAAGAATAGTGCTATAGCGAATTTTAATGGAGTGCTACACTTCCCATCTGGCCATCTGTTCCAAACTGCTAGCAATAACCAGAGTGTGACATTTTACAGGGGGGGTTGAGGGAAACTACCGTATTCAGATACAACTGTCTTGCATTCAAGTTGTACGGTTGTTGGAATACAGTCCACAGCTGAGGGAAGGGGAGTGTTAAAAGGAAGGGGAGAGAGAATTGCAGATAAATGAGTAAGACTGTGCTTAATTCTTGCTCTCCACAAGGACAGGAACTGGTCCCAGTGCAGTACTACATGTGCTCCTAACTCACTTGTACAAACACAACTGAAAAACATAATTAAGCATTTTGCTGAACAAAGATTCTGTTCACATACTCTGCTGAATGAAGGCTTTTGGTGGACTTCAAAACACAGGAAGATGACGAATAAGCTAAAGATGGGGGAAGGGGAGTAGAAAATATAGATATAATCCTAAACCAATATTCCCAGTCAGAGAAATTTACTTTGAAAAGGGAGATAGAGATGTTCCACAGAAAAACTGTCAAAAGATTGGATCAAAGTGGTACTCAATGTTAAAAGGTAGAACCGGCAACAGTGCTGAAAGCCATACTGAGGTTAACTGGAATAAACCTTCTTTAGAAGACAAGAAACAGGTGATTACGCAGTTGGTGGTTCCTGATTTGTGTTCAGAACAAAGCCTGTGCTAAGCACACTGAAGGTCTAGTTAGAAAAGATCATATAAGAAATATTTCTCATGAAAAAAAATGCTTTCAAAGAGTTTGGAAAGGAAATAAAAGGCTTGAATAAAGAAACCAGAATGTCAGGATCAAGGAGACATCCTGAGTAACGATGAGTAACCCTAGCAATAGCGAAAGGAAATTTTAAAAGATATACAGCATAAGGTGGCATAAGCAATGCTTTTCTAAGCAGTATGTTTTCCAGTTATCACTTGGTTTTTAAATGCTGAAGAATAAGGATTACTCTCTGCTTCATTTAGATGGTATTGCATTCTTGCCTCCTGGTGACCCTTGCATCTTATTGACTAATCGTGAAGTTTTTGTCTGAGACTGTCCAAGAAAACTTCTAAGGTGGACTCCAAGTAGACAGAGCAACTAAAGATGAGCATTTGTCTCCCAAGAGCTTTCAACACAAAATAAATGTTTATTGGCTCTAGTAGCCCTACTGACATTAACAGCTCACACATGACACTTAATACTGCATTACTAATAATCGATGCATGTCTGCTAGAATGCTACTAACAAAAAAAATTTTTAAAAATTAGTGCCTTGGGATTCCAATACCATTCACTCCTGTTGTTTACAAATGCTTTGACTCCACTGTACAGTTCTAGTATTTCAACTACAAGTCATAAAAATGCAATTAAGAATCCAGCGCTTGAAACTCTACATCACATAATTTTCTGCAGAAAACACAGGAGATACACTTGAGTGTATTCTTATTCAGATCCTGGTTTCTCACAAGTGTCCTAGGTCTTTCTTCCATTTATGCTATCTTATTTTTTACATTTCACTCACCTTGCACAGAGGTGAAAGAATTTTACACCTAGTAAATATTTCATTAATGCCAGCTTCTGTTTGCTCAGCACTCTTGCAAAGTCTTGCATTTCTAGTCAATTCAGCACTTGTCTGGAGACCACTTTATGCTTGCTGTGGAGGTTAACACACCAGAAATCAGAAGTCTTCCAGTAGGAAACTACTTACTGTGTTGTTTTATGTAATCACTGTTGCTTTATTTGTTAGGCTGCAGACATGCAGCCCTGATTTCAACTGAGACAGCTCAAGAGGGTCACTCCCTTCAAACAACCTCCCGTTCCAGATTATAGTCCCCAGCGAATTTTTCACCAGAAGTTGCTGCACCCTCAGAATTGCAGTCTGGTTTATGGGTGATGTTGCTCCTGAGTTTGGTGCTACCAAAATTAACCTGATTAGTTTAAATGCCTTTGATGACAGGGTTTCTTTTAATCTCCATCATACTGAAAGACCCAATTTGGGATCAACCAGTATAAGCTCTTTCCCGTTTAACTTGCCCTTACAATAAAGCAGGATCTGCTCTGCACCTTGCAGATCCAGATCCTCAGGGAAGTTATTAGATCAAAAGACCAAAGACAATTTATTTGTCTTTCAGCACACTTCCATTCTGGGCCTTTTTTTCTCATTCTCTTCAGTCTTCTTTCCTAATGTGTAGCTTGAGGTTGGCCGGTGATTTATCTGAAAAATTTATTCTCAATATCTCTCCAGAAGGTGAAAACCTCAGTTCTGTATTATTTGTAGCCCCTGCCAGCAAAAATGTCACAGAATCACCTTCTGGTAGCTTGAGGAATCCATAATAAAACATGCTGCTGCTACATCTCATGCAGAAATTTGCCTTCTGTTTTCTAGAGAACATGGGAAAAACAAGACAAAAAGGTCTGTTATACCAAAGTATCTCTACACAAACTTAAATACAAAGAAGGCACCTCTGGAATCTGTCAGAAAATACTTCCATTGTCATACCCATTTTCATTACTAATGGCTTGATTCCACAGGGGAAAAAAAACCAATTTGGTCCACAAACCTTCACAACATAAAAATATATAATTTTATAAATAAGTCAAAGATACAGAGACACAATTTAAAATCAGCCTTAGCAGTATGAACAATATCCAAATAAATGAATATTAATTTGTTTATGGATACTGCTAAGAAATGCTAGAGTTATCCACCACCTGCTTCACTCTGCAGTTGCATTCAATTTTCTTTGAGATATACAAAACGTATGAGGTAATTTAAAACTGGAGTGTTCTCAGCACCTGCTAAGATTAGATCTTTAGAGGCAATAAAGCCAGTATAATCTGAACTCCAGGATCAAACTAATTGGCTATGATGTCTTTTTTAAAATAGTGCCAAGCATATGCAGTAGCTACTATCTGATAAGTAAATTGTTACAGTGCAGCCTACCAGGCACAGAAAGGAAAAAGCCATTATTTTTGAATGAGAATCAAAGTAAATAATAAATGTGTACAGCACAGCCTGATATGAGGAGTTCCTTGGCACGTATTTGGGATGTTTAATCATAAAAAAATGTAGACACGAGTCATACAGCTCACCCCAAATGACTGAAAAGTCTTATGCATTTGTTTAATACTGCATACTGTGAGTAATATAGGAAATTCTCACTGAAGTATTTCCAGCTTCCTAGACTCCCCTGATGCAATCCAGTGTTAGTCACACAGTGTGGGAGCAGTCAGATAGCCACATCCTCTTCCCCAATCCAGATGCTGGCTGGACTCAGCCTTTAGGAATAAAGTTAGGCCTGTGAGACATTTGGGCTGTATTTCTTCGTTTGTGTTATCATACATTATATTTGAGATGGCACACTAATTTCTCAGAACATCTCTTTAATAAATATTTGCAAAAGACAAGATTCATACAATTTTTCTTGAACAGGGCTTACAGCCACAACAAGGCAGACTGTGAAGTGGCAGCATGGCAATGGGCTGGGGGTAAGGATGGTACCTCCCACTTGAGAGACCCCAAACTATCTATGGCTAAGAGGTGTGCAGGTGTCCTGCCTAACCTACTGCACAGGCCTGAGTACAGGACTGGACACTGAACTGCTGCAGACATCAGCATGTCTTCCTGTGCTTTTGCTTGAAAAGCAGGACTGTTAGCACAGCATAGTTGTGCAGTTCTGAGGAAGAAAAGGAATAGAAGAAGATACTAAGAGTAATTGTGAGCAAAGAGATTCATCTGCTGTCCAGTTGCTTTTGTGAGCAGAAAAACAGGCGTTCATCCATTTCTTGTTAGTAAACATGACTCTCTCAAAGACTTTTAAGCCCCATCAGTAATTCAATATTTTTTCCTCTTGACAAAAAAATCGTCAGGGCCCTAAATTCTTATAAAAAGGAAATTACAACACATATGTGCCTTTTTGAACTGCCACGTGTAAGGTTTTTTTTTTATGACTTGCATAATACCACTTTGGAAAGTACTGGCTATATCCCAAGGGAAAGCTGATCTAAATTTTATGTTTTTCATCTCTACTTTGATTTGACCAAGATACAGGTTCATTAGAGTATTATCTACTGCAGCTAGGATAGAAAACTCCGACGGACAAAACAGAGCTGAAGTCAGCTGGTTTTCTATGGACTGTTAATAGTGTGATTTGTGCATCCAAGTTCTGCCAAGTAATTTTCTCCTCTTCAATTGAACTGCCACTCACTAATCTGTTTTCAAGTGTAGAAATTCCTGACTACCATTCCCACTTCACAAATCAGATGGACCTGGCTTATATGAAAAGAAATTAGCCTAAAAATGCACTAATTCTTACTTCTAATGAATGAGAATGTGTTAAGCAGTTAGACCAGCCATGCAAGACTTTTACCAAAATTCAGGATGCATTACTGTGCACTTACAGAATGAGTGAGAGCCTTCTAAACTGAAAGTCAGTATGACATACTTCGGGTGCTTAAAAAAAAGCAGAAAGTTTAATACTGGTGCTGGAAAATTACTTATTTTAAATATGGAAATAAATACTATTTCTAAGTATGAAAGATAAATTTGAAAAAGCAAATACCTCACCATACCTAAATTTATTACTTTAGCTGAGTCCTGGGATTCAGGACTGATTTAATTCTATGAAAACTGTTGAATGCTGAATTTAAGAGACTTAATGTATTTAATCATTAGGCCCAGATGTCAGTGTTCCTGTTTTTCCTGCTGTGTGAGAACTTGGAAAATCCTTTTATGTTAGCAATCTTTGAGACAGAATTTTCGGCCTTTTACACTGCTGAAAGTGTGGCAAGGCTGAACTGCTCAATGGGTTTTTCTGAAACAGTCGAGACAGGCCTCCTTCAAGACCTTCTGACTGATAAATAAAGTGAGCCTTTCCTGCTTAAAGCACAAAATGCCATTAAGTTAAAGAAATTAAATTGTCAGTTTAGGGGGAGAACTTGAAAAAATGCTACTGAACATAGGTAGCAACTAGAATTTTCATAGTGGACCATCACGACAGCAGGCTTTGATTGTTGCATAAGTTGGACTTCTTATATGTTTTTCATATTACTTCAGTTGAAATTTAAACCAAAATCGTTGCAGCAGATGCTATAGAATTGTAACTAAAAGAGCAGACAAAATTGCTTTTGCTGTGTTAGTTAAACTGCAGTGGATCCTATTAACTCACATGCTCGTAAGATTCTGTTTTACAAACAGGAGTCACATAATCAGGTGTCTTGCAGGAGATTAAATGTCAGAGCTAGTTGGGGCAGACAAGACTTTAAAACCGCCTTTATTCTTCACTATCTCAGCTGATCTGGTAAACACTGAGCATCACTTAACAGGGTAAGGACTCAAACAGTGCTTGTTTCATCAGCTGAGGATGAATCAGCATTATCTTAACAACATCCCTTCAGCTATCTGTATCACGGACCTAGAGTAGTGTGTCGTGCAGAAGCCTGGAAAATATAAAACTGCATGGATTTCCCCATGACGTCTGCTTCGTACACGGTATTCTGTAAAAAAATATGGGCATCAATGTGACGAACGGCCAACGCGAGGCTAAAGTTCCGCCCCCCCCCCCCCCCCCGCTCCTTTTGAACCGCCTTGTGACATGGCAAGGTTTGCGATCTGCTGCCCTCCGGTGGACACTTGGAGAGGTCCTCTCTGCCAGCAGGGGAACCGCGTTTGAGACCACGAGACTTCACAAAAAACATAACAGAAAAAAGGAATAAAGTGTTACGTTCTTCGCGCGTCTTATTTAGATTCAAAAATAATAGCTGGGACTCATTTCTTAATTTTGCTATTTTTTTTCTGGCTTTGTCAGAGTATTTCTACATCCAAGTAGAGGTGTTCTAGTTCTACGAAACTGGTTCTCTTCAGTCAGGTCTCACCCTTTCATTTTATATGAATATATGTAATGATTACATATAACACAATACATACAGTAATGATATCCAAGTAGTAGATGTATCTATCGCATTTGATAATATCTGCATTCTGCCTGCTAACCCATCTCTTTGTGATTGTTATTCATACCCTAGACCTGTTTCTAGCATCAACATTTAAAAAAAGCAATTAAGACTTGCTGCAGAAAGTGTTTTCTTACTTGCTCATACAGTTATTTTAAATATATTTATCTGTATTACTAGACATTTTAGAACAAGAAATCATTTGACACGTAATGTCATGCCAGGTCCCTGTAAAAATCTGATTTGTGAGGTTTTCAGATCTGCAGTGGTCTGAGATACTGCACGTTAAGATCACAAGGTTACTTAGCATACAAAATCAATTGGAGTTGTCCAAGCTTTTTCTTTCTTAAAGCTCTGTACAGTGATGTTGATATTAAGGCAAACCGGTTTTGTCAAGATTTTTAAAAGCAGCAAAAATAGGCTGCAAGGACATTTCAAATATGTATTTCTAACTGAATAATCACATTTAGTGATGATGAGGTGCTGATTAAAGGGAACTTTTTCATTTCCGAATGGAGTAAATCTGTTTGTCCTGGTTGTGAAGGGGAACCTCAGAAATGCAAATTCTGTGACTTTGTGGAATACCTTAAGAAACGTGGAAAACCCCATTCTTCTCCTGATAAGGTGTCAACTTAGGTATGAGATGATTGTTAAGGATTTTGACACTTTGTTCCTTCCAGAAAGACAGCCCATAGAAGGTGACTAGTTAGCCCAGTTTACCCCAACCGAGCGCCAATTTTTATGTTGCTTGGGAGGTGCTACGTATATGTGTGTGCAGCTCCATATCAAGAAGTATCTGAGCATGAAGAGATCAGAAAAATCGTAATTCAAGTTCTGACAAAAAATCCACCGGAACTTGAAAACAGGGAGACATTCTAAAACGTTCAGACAAGTTGCTACGCCTTACTTTGCGAGCAGACCTCTCGCCTCGCAGCAGCCTCTCACCCGCACGCCGTATTGGTGGCACCTCTGCGCCGTGCCACCTCAGTCGCCTGCCTCGGTACAATGACTAACGCTGCGCTTTGGCGGATCACCTCCCCCTCAGGACTGAGGCCCGACAGCCCCGCGGCAGGGCGCGCTGCCTTCCCGCTGCCTTTTCCAGGCCGTGCCCACCGATGCCGTCGCCCGCGCCCTGCTCCTCACTTCCCCGGCGGCTCTGGGGCACCTGCGAGGAGGTGCCCGCGGGAAACCCGCCCTGGACAGCCCGCTCCCGCCCGCCTTCCCGCTCCGGATGCGGGACAGGAGTTCACCTATCTCGGGCCATGCAGCTTTACACTCTCTTCGGCCGCTCACGGCCCGGTCGGTGCCCTGCCCCGGGCGGGCGGTGAGGGAAGGGCCGTCTCTGCCCCCCCGGACCGCCATTTCCCTCAGGGCTCTCCCGCCGCTTCCCCTGAGGCGCCACGAGGGAGCGCACGCGGGCGGCGGGGAGACGGGCGCCCCCTGCCCCGTGGAGCAGCAGCAGCGGCGGCGGCGGCGGCGGCGGCGGCGGCGGCGGCGGCGGCGGCGGGGCAGGCGGGCCCCTCGCTCCGCCCCGGCGGCTCCGCGCCTCCCTTTGCGGGCGGGAGCGCGGCGGCCGGTGGAGGCGGCGCCGGCGCGGTGAGTTGTGGCGGCGCGGGGCGGGGGTGGAGGATCTGCCGTCGCGGCCTCTCTCTGCCGAGGGCCTGCGGGGAAGCGGCCCCGGGGCGGGCTGGGCCTCGCCGGCCCCCAGTCCGAGCTGGGGGTGGCGGGTGGCCGCGTTTGTTGGCCCTCAGAGCGGCCGGGAGCCAGTGCCGGCGGCCCGGTGAACGCGGAGTGCTAACGTGTTAGGGGCGTCCCGTGGCCGGCCACCTCCCCTTTGCTGGAACGCGGGGCCCGTCGGTGAGGGCGGGGGTTTGCTAGTGCCCGGCTGTTTCTGGCCTTTCAGACCTTGTGCTGCAAACGCGGAGTGCCTCAGGTTGAAAATACGCGTGGGTAGAGGGCGTCAGTGAAAGCATAAGTGCGATATAAAGTGGCTAAATGGCAAGGCTGCTGTATGCGGGGAAAAAAGTGATGAAAAATCCCCCACAACCTCATCCCTCTCCTCATTCCATATCGTAGAATTTATGTCTCCACGCTCAGTTTTCTCTGTTCCACGTAGATTATGGAAGAAGAAATGACAAAATGTTCACTACTAGAACAAACCCTTCACATACAGCAGTTTTTAAATCCAGTGCCCTTAATAAGAATACCCAACTTCCCAGAGTCCAGCAATTTTAGCAGCAGTTCTCTTGCCTTGACATGTCATTTATTACTTTTAGATGGTGGGAAAAAAAAAAGTTTTGGAGATGCCTCAGTAAGATGGTACCCTTTCTTTCTCTAAAGCTTTCATCCTCAAGGCACATGCGAAGAGACAGTTGTTCAAAAGCTTCACAAAGTTTGGCTGAAGCATAACATTTTCCAGGTTTGCATATCCAGCAAATATTAAACACAACACAAATATGACGGATTACATTTACATTATTGTGGTGGCTGATGGTCTTGCAGTGTTTCTAGTAACGTTTGTTGCTGAGACTGCACAGTAAAATGAGACTACTTGTTACATGGGAAAAATAGAGCAGCTTAAGAGGTCTGACCACAACTCAAGCTGAAAGGCATTGTTTTTATAGAGGTGGTATAACTGAAGCTCAAAAATGAAGGGACAGCAGCATTCGGCCTTTAGTTTCAAAGGGAAAAAAAAAATCAATTAATTACAAACATGTAACAGTTCATAAAATGCTCTGGTGGTACAGCAGCATCTGAGGTCAGGGTACTGTATGACCAGGAGGCTGGGCAGCTGTGAAGGGAGCACAAGACCTTGCAACTCAGAGGTTGTGTCTGTGCTAGAGTGTTTATAAAGCACAGCATGAGCTAAATGATTGATAGTACACAGATATATTAATAGAGTTCCCATGACAAAGTCTAACTCGATCTTCCAGTCTAGTTTAAGTCACCAAATCTAAGTTTAAACCAGATTAGCAACCAGAATGTGTCTTCCTCCCAGCCCCACTAAAAAACATTTGTTGTGTTGAGCTTTCTGGTAGCCTTCCTTGCTTCTCACTCTAAAAAAAATAAGAAGCTGCAGGAGTAGTCATTTGTTATCCTTTTTTCCCTAACGTGCTCATTTTCCTGTTTTCTCTGTGAGTATGCAAGCCTGAATTCCAGGAGGACTGACTATGACTTAAAGCATGAATGCTTCAGAGCACTGAAAATTAGAATGGGATGGAAAGTATTCCTAAACAGATACGACTCTTGGCCAAAAAGCCAGTGCCTAGCTCCAAGATTGAAAAAAGAGACATTAATAAGACTAAGAAAGAAAAAATTAGTACCTTTTCATTCCCCCACAAAGACCAGTGCATTTTCTGTGTTTGAAGTCAAAACAGGGTTTGCAGTACCTCTGTAGCTGCCTAGCCCTGTGTAACTTCCCTGAGCTGGAAGACACTTTCTATCTGGATGAGAAAAACTTACCTTAGGACATTATAAAACATTTCATGGATGTCTTATACATACTTGGTCATTGCCAAAAAACCATACAGAGATAATAGTTAAGTGTGCGCACATCCTAAAAGTAACAGTAAATAATTCTCTTGAGCCTGTGATATGCATTAACATGTCATATATGATTATAGTGGGAATGTGTGTGTCTGGGGAAAAAAAAAAAGAGTAGGTCTTGCTTTTTTTTGAGATCAGTGTGGGAGACTATCTGGTTATATTGAGGTGTTTGCCTTTACCTCCTAGAGTAGTTTAAATGGAAGTATTCAGTGTTGCAGAAGAGACAAGAAATATTTTTAGAGAGAAAAAAAGTCATAAAAGTATTTTATAGGAGGCTTTTCCATTTAATGGCCAGTAGTCTTGTCTCTGAGTGCTCATGAGTCTGAACAAATGGTGTTCAGCATTCGCTGGAAGAGTGTCAACAGAGATTGAAATGTAGTGGGACAAATGTTACATGCTAGTGCCTTGACTTTCCTTGCTGAGGCTGTTCAGCAAAGTATTGCTTCCATTATGTTCCTCATAAAGTTTTAAGAATTTCTACATTTCTGTGGTATTAAAGGTGGATATCATTTTTTACTTCAGGTATTTCAGGTACTTGCAGAGATTGACCATGCCACGGTGATACAGGTCTACTGCTCCTCATGTTATTTTGTAGCTTTGTATGATTGCCTTGTGTCAAATAATGGCTTGTCAAATACCACACTGTCTTATACTGCAGCATGGCACTAATGGTAGAAATATTTAGAGCTGTTAATAATTTTTCTTACAAAAGTTGCACATTAGTGTTGCATGTAAGGTTTGCAGGCTTTTTATTTCATTTTACTACTCCTCAATACAAAATTAAACAGGCAAATATATGTGTGTTTGCAAGTGTTCACAGTGTGCTGCAAGGGTAGTCCTGCCTCTGGTCTGACCCTGGGAGAATAGCACTATTGTTATAGTCACATTTTCAGATAGTATCAGTATGTTACATAAGTAGTTTTTGTATGCATCCACAAGGAGAGAAATAGAGGCCCTCACAATCTTTTTATTTCATACAGTTATTGTCAAAGATTATGTCAAATATTCTAAGTGTTATTAAAAGTAACTTAAAATGTACTTACATGTCTTTTTAAACATTTATTTCTCTTGTGTCTTTTAGAATATCTGCTGACTAGTGTCAAAGATTTAATTGCTGTTTACTTTTCCTAGTCCTCAGCCCAGCAGAGTTGAGGAAATTGTCAGTGTTTTTTCCTCATAAAGGATGCATCAGTGAATTGTATACTTGCATATTGCTAAATGCAATGGGATTACGTGGGTATTATTGAGGGTCTAACCGAGTTAGCTACAACTCAGTACTGTGTGAGAAGGACCCTAATTTCAGAACTGAGACTGGAATAAGAGAAAGACAAAATCAACATACTTTTAAAACTTAACTCATTCAGTAAGGCATCCTTAAAAGGGAGTGTAAAGAACACTTTCTTGTTGAACTAAATCCATTCTTCTTAATGAAAAAATCATATTTTACTTTGATATTGAATTACCTTCTCTACTTCTGTCTGCAAGGCTTGCATGGTATTTTTTTAACAGGCAATGGCATTCCTTTGTTTCTAATAGAAATAGTATAGTTTTTTCTTTCTTTTTTTGTTTTCTTCCACTTTTCAGGTAGCAAAGTCTGGGGGAAGAGTAAACTATGGAAAACAAAGTTAATAATTATACTGCTGTGGCTACTGTATTTCTGATATAGGTCTATGGGTTACATGTTTTTCTCTTACACATTCTAGTCATTTTGACAATGTCATCCAGTGTATATGTTTACAAATACATTCTGGAAGTAGTTGCCTGAAGTACCAGCTCTTCTTTTTTTATAGTTATTGATTAACAGGGCACATTTTCTCTAGTTAGTGAATGATCTGTTACTCTGCACAGAATGCACTTTCCAGCTGTCTGTTTTCTGCTGTGGTAGGTATTTGATGTTTGCCAAACACTGTGGCAAAACTTAGTATAGTTACATAAAGTGCGCAGGCCTGCCTCTCCAGTGTGACTGGTGATCTTAATTATCTCAGTTTCACAGTACCTGATTTGAAACACTTGAAAATGGAGACCAGTTTTAAAGCTGTGTGACTTTTAAAAATTTGGGCTCTTTTTCTATTTTGTCTAAATTGGCAATTGTAATAGCAATTTTTACTACACAAACACATCTTCATAACAATTTTACCAGATACTTTGAACATTGAGTTGCATTTAGTCTTAATTGTCATTCAAGGAAAAGAAGATCAGTGCTGTCAAATAGAGGAAACCTTCCTTCTGGATGACATTCAGAAACATTTTGCAGCTCTGTCAGTTAAAAAGTTTCATCCTCTATGCTTACAAATGTGAAATGTGATAAGGTAATAATTTACTAGAACTTATTCCAAAGAAACAAAATTACTGAAGGGAAGAGAAGGGGATCTTATCTTTTTAAAATTGCTTAGTGATGTGTAGAAACTCATTCCTGAAATCTGTAAGTTTTTTTCAGGTCACTTACTTATTATGCAGGCATGCTTTTTGCTTCACGAAACTTCTGTTGCCTTGGCATTAGAACATACCAGCTACGAACGGATTTGCTTTCCAGATCCATTAAACTTTCAGCCTCTGCAGTAAGTATTCTTTCAGCTTCATAGATAAAACTATTTAATGCAATATTAGAGACACGCTAATTTTGCAGTGTTGCCAATATATATGCATTATTCGTGTTTTCTTTATTTCTTGTTACATTGATCCAAATATTTAATATCAAGAACAAAATAAGATATTTGAATCAGTCAAATATTTAACCACATTAGCATAACAGAATTTGGTGATTATTGCTTTGTGTATCCTTTTCAGTCTTTAAAGTTACATCTAGCACATATCAGGCCAGAAGGATTGCTTAGTTGTTAGGGCACTAGAGCTTGAGATACAGGAGACAGGTTCAATCCCAGCTTTATCACAGACTTTTGGTAAGACAATTAATTTCTTTGTATCTCAGTTTTCCTTTAATGAAATGAGAGTAGCGGTGCTTCTTGATGCTGCAATAACAAGGGGTATATAAGTATCTCAAACTTAACTTTATACAGAATCTTCTCAATTTCCCAGCTTAACTGCTTATAAGATTTTGAAACTTCATTTTAAGTCTTCCAGTTTTGTTGAGAGGAAACAGAGCTTTGCAAACATGGTAGGTGGTTGGAGGTCACACTCTGCATTGCATATAGAATGCTGGAATGTAAATTGTGTTCCCAGATCAGAACAGGAGTTCATCTAGTCAGCAACTTGGGTCAATCAAGGCACATGTCAGGTCCTTCAAAACAGATGTTCAAACCATTATACTGGACAGTTGTAGCATATTTTGCCCATATGAGCAGTTTACGTTAGCATGCAAGCCACTTTGAAGGTCAGCTTTGCCTGAGTCAGTTTTCATATGCTGTAAGTATTTGTATTCTGTTTAATGGAGTTGGATATTCTCACTAAATGAGCTGAAATCTAATCCTGTTTTTTTTTTATTTTTTTAAGATCTTGGCTTTAGTTGTAGCTTTTGATATTGAATTCTACAATTTAGTTATGCACCATGTAGAAATATTTGCTTCTATCATTATTAAACATATTGCCATTCAATGTAATCACAAGTTTCTTTATATTAGGAAGAAAGATAAATACAAGCAGCACCTGACTTTCTATCAGGTGCTTTCCCTGATAGAAAGTGTTAGGGAAGGCAGGACGTCAGAGCTAGAACTTAATGAGGACATACCTCTCTTGCTTAACACCGATCTTAAACTCATGGAAGTCCTAGCCCTGCACATAGTAATGGCTTGAAGATTATCAGCTGATGACATAACTGGGCTAAAAGAAAAAAGAGTCTTAAGAATTCTCATTACATTCTAGAAGAAAGAATGCTACTTAAGGTATCATTTTAAAATGCCAGTTAATTGGTTGGCTTTCTCAAAGTAATAAGGTGGACCTGAACCCCCCTGTAAGCTGAATCTGTGGAAACCTGAAAACTAATGCAGGTCCAGCTATTCTCTTTTAAAAATAGTTTCAAGGCACAAGAAAAAATAAATAGGAAGACTTGAATCATTAAATATTTAAACTTAAAATAGTATGAGAGCTGTAAGGTGAAGGCTTATTTTAGTTGTCAATACATTTTTAGCTAGGGAAGGTTACATAATGCAGTTAAGATTTACATTATAGTTAATTATAAAAGTCCTGCAGTTGATAAGCCTTTAGTTTTTAGCAAATTGAAACAATTTCAAGAAGAGCTGGTCAAAGGAACAAATTTACCCATGGCAGCATTCAGAAGTCTCATTATTAACTGCAAAGATTCAAGGTGAGACTTCTTACTCCTTGCCGTACAAGAAATACTCTAGCATGTGAAAAAAGATGTGTGTGTGTGTCTCAATCTAAGAAACCCATGTTACTTGTATTTATATAGTACAGCCAAACATTAATCATATTTATCAAGACATACACTGTAAAATTGGATTAATCTTCTAAACCGTATGTGTGTTTTTAAATAGATGCAGTACAGATTACCTGGTCAGAACTCCCTCTCAACCCCCTTTGTTCTATGTCAAGAAGTACAATTTCACCTGTCTAGTTATCTTAATGGTTTTCTTCCTGAGAACAAATAAAAGGTGTCCTGTGCTTGATTCCTCTGGTGTTTGTGTCTCACAGATGAGGTCAGAATCAGATCTGTAAAGACATATGAGCAGAGAAGTATCTGTTTAATTTTATACCTCCCCATTCTTCAAATCATTATGTATATGGTAGCTTCATAACTGTGAAGCTTCATTACTGTGAACAGACTGAGTGCAAACATGTGCCTGCATATTTCTACAATGAGTCATTCCCATTGACTCAAAGTTGAAACTTGGAGTCTAATGGTAATGCAGATATTTTCTTCTCTGAGTATGGTAGCTAGATGATGGGTTTTGAATCTTTCAGACAATAACAATAGCTAACAGTGGTAAAAGTCACTAAAATCAGTAGTTTGACTCAAAGAAACAGGAGTAGCTGGAGTACTGAGGGACTATGTAATTCCTATGTAATTTTTTCCCAGTATCAAGCTGGTTTACAAAGACAGAAATCTGCTTGCACTTTTTTTGTTTGCACATAGAAATTAATCTCCCTCCCCCAACTTTCCTTTCTCTTTTTAGCTTAAAAATACCACAGCTCTCAATAAGTTTTTATCTGCTTTTATAGAGAGTGCTCACTGAAATTCTGTTCTAAAGCAGTTTTCCAAGACCTTAACTGAAGGTCTGAATATACAGCAAAAACATTTTCTGATGTGGTTTTGCTGTGCTGTAAGTAAATGCTTTAAAGCTTTAAAAGTCTGAATGAAAATAGGAAATATCTTTGCTATTTTCCTCTTACCCATCAATTTAACAAATAAAATTACATTGAAAATGCCTGCTTTCCAAATTGGATTGAGCAGGCATTGGGCTAGAAATAACACAGTATTTAAGTTGTGTATCATAGAAAAGAAGAAGAATGTATGTACCCTATTTTTTTCTTTTTAGGTCATCTTTTAAAGTTATGGAGCTAAATTATGCCCCTGCTCCATCCTTGCTGAAAGTTCAGTGGCTTTAGATAATGGTGAATGTGAATTTACGACATTTTTGTGTATTTTCTTGTTAGTCTGAATTCTAGCTATTATAGAAGCTTTAATGAAAGAACATGTCTATAATTTTGTGTAACTAGTGAATTCAGCTGGCAATGGTATATTTGAGAAAGCATGAAGGAGGGTTTGTCATGCAGAATCCAACAATATAGTACTTTGTCTTTCTTAACAAAACCCTTCTGTCTTTCTATTTTGGTCTTGCAGACAATGGCCTTCAGACACAAGAACACAAGACGAATTGAAGGCCTTGATAGCAACATGTGGTAAGTAAAAAGAAAATATCTGGATATTTCAGAAAATGTCTTTGGCTTATATATTTTCTTTCCAAATTGGTAATTATTGCCAATAAGAAGGTACATAGCACTTGTTATCTCTGCTGAGATATATTTGGCACCTGCTTAGAAGCAGTGAACCAAATTCTATTAAAGGTGTGAATTAATTCTTATTTTTGAGCTTTAAATGTTAGGCTTGGGTTTCTCTTCATCTAGTAAACCACGTAAGACAAGTATAAATCTTGGGCATGGTAGTATATCTGGCTTTCAAATATAAATGTTAATTTTGCTGAGTAATGTATTTTAGTTACACTTGATTTGTGTTTACCAAATGAGTCAGATTTCTTTTTAAAGCCATTATACTTGTCTATAATTTAGCTCATTATTTTTAATACACTTTTTTTCTAGGTATTAACTTGGTCTTAAAGCAATATTGCCATCAATGGTAAATATGAGATTTTGTTAGCTGGTGAAAACACTATTTTGGGCTTACATTAGTTGCATGTATATATGTATATATATATATATATATATATATACAGAAGGTGTTTTGTTCATCCAGCCTCAAACTCATTTTTAGCAATTTGTATTCATTTTTGACAGAACTGTAATGCTATGTGGGTTCTTTTGGTTTTGTTTTGTGTTGTTTTGTATTGTTTTGTTTTGTTTTAAATCTTGTTAACATTTGGGTAGGGAGGAAAGGGTAAAATGCAAAGCTTACCTGTGAAGGGAGGAAAAAAATTGTTCAAGAATCCTAACGTTTGTATCTGTCAGGCTACTAGGAACAGTTAATGAACAGCCTGAAACAGTCTGTTGCCTAAAATTACAAAGAAAAATTTACAGCACTCTGAGGTGACTGGATAGTTTAAATGACACCTTCACTTGACAGAATCTAGCCTTTAAATCATTTAATGTGCGTGTTCTAGTTGGGTCTACTTCATTTTGCAGAGAGGGTAGTGTTGAATTTCTGCCCATATCTAGAGTTACTGTGTGTTTGTGCGCATGCACGTCTGAGCACAGTTCTGCTGGCAGAAAACTTATTCTGTGGATGCAGAAAGTCAGCCTTTTATTGGGTTCCCTCTGACTTCTGTGGTTACTTACCATTGTCCCAGCCCCCAGCTCTCCGTGTGAGCACTCTACTTAAACCTGTTTCCACTGCTGTGAATTTGGCAAAGTGAATCACTTTTTTTTTGCCTTTTAATGCTGATGGAGGAAAAGTTAGTTTTATCTAGTACATTAACTTTAAGATTTTTTTTTTCCTTTAGGGTTGAATTTACAAAAGTGGCAGCAGATCCCTCAATTGTTAATCTTGGTCAAGGTCTTCCTGATATATCCCCTCCCAGCTATGTTAAAGAAGAGCTGGCAAAGGCAGCAGCAGTTGACAGACTGAACCAGTACACACGAGGCTTTGTAAGTACTGTGGAACTTGATGGCCCGAGTTCAGTGGAGAACATTCCACAGGGAAAACAAATTGACTTTGCTTTAAATTGGTTTTATCTGTAGGTCATACTGTTATGTCCCAAATTAAGTTGATGTAGTAGCCTTATCTGTTACTAATGAACCCATCCTCTGTGTAGGCTTCTTCAAGGCAGAATCCTTCAGCAGGAGCAAAATGGTAGAGCACATCTTGGATAGACTGTCTTTGAAGAGTCAATTCACAGTTTAAAGAGTGTAAATTATACAGTTAGCTCTGATTTTGGTCAGCGTAAACATGAATCAGATAGGATAATGGTAGAATGAGAAAGAAATACTTTATACCGCTTGAGAGAGCACATCTAGGATCAAGAAAAGATTCACCTATAACATATAGTAGATTTCAGCAGAGATTAGGAAGTGATGAAAGCAGTAAGTTTTTGCCCCTGGAAGATAGTCACTACCCATTCTGTAAGTTGGCTTGTAGAGTTTATGTCTTGAGCTGGGTGTGAGTGTGTGGCATTTATCATTGTCCAAGGCAGGACATTTAAGTGGACTATTACTGTTTTAGTATGACCGCTTCCTTGTTGGTTTGTCTTTCTTTTATTTTGTGGTAAAGATAAACCATATTGCCCAACTGAGAATCATGTGTTAGGATTGCTACAAGACCCTAAGGAGTCTGTCTAATGTTTTTCTAAATGACCATGTTATGCAAGAGTGATAGAAAAACATTGTATAGACAGGTAGGCCAGCAACTGTATTGGTAGTTGCTGCATTATTGCGTCTATATTCCTGTAGCGTTCGCTACATATCAAGGTGCCACGCTTAGATCACTGGTCGGCCCGGACCAGGGAAAGAGACAGATAACACACACAGTGTGAGCGCCAACTTCCGCCTTTTATTGCGCAGTTAATTCCTTTTATACTAACGAGGGGAGGCGGGATTACAGGTACATCACAAGGCTGTGGCTAACCCTCAAACTTTCCGTGACATCGCAAGATCTTCCGAACGCTGAACCCTACATATTCCAACATAACTTTTTGCCTATTCTCTGAGAATCTGCATGCATTAAACTGATGGGGAGCAGCAGTGGCCGGCAGCTCCCCAGAGCACAAGCTAGCACAGCGAGGAGGGTGGAGACCGCCTCAGCCAGGGCCCACTCCCACAGTACCTGAGCAAGGCAGGCCCAGAGATGGTGGCTGAGGTAAGCTCAGGTCACCAGGCAAGCTTGTGGTGGTGAGGTGGACCTGACGTCAAGCCAGGAAGTCAATCCACAGGTCAGGCCCGGCAATGCTAACCATGGTTAGACACAACCCAGTTATCACTGGGCAGGTCCAGGGTGACGTAGCAGGTCTAAGGTCAAGCCACAAAATCAATCCACAAGTAGGGGCTAGGTTCAACAGGGTCTATGGCCAGGTACAGTCATGGCCAAAACTGAGTTGCAGACCAGCAACCCTACTGCATAGCACCTATGTGGAGCCCCTGGACCAGGGGTGCAGCTGTGGGTAGAGGCCCCAGGAGAGGCTGGTCAGGGCCTTTAAGGTCTATTAGGGCACTCAGGACCCTGGCAAGAACAGAAAGAAAAAAAAAAATCCCCAGTGACTGTATCTCAGTCCATCCGTCTGGGTCATTTTGTTTAATCAGCTTTAGCTATGTGCAAAGAATCTCTGCAAGTATGAGATAGAGATAGAGAGAGATAAAAACTCTCTATATAAACTTGAAAGTATAAAGCAATTCTTTTGTGCTGGAAACACGCACAAAAGATGGCTGGGATTTAGTGAACTTCTGGGCTAAGCATTAGTATGTTCATCGCCCACAATAAGGTACCTGAAAAGTCTTTGCTCACCAGGCAGACAAGGTTTTGGAGGAGCCTTGGCACAGGGGGAAAGGTTGCAGAGAGAATGGGCTACAGTCTACCTTCTGACAAATACTCATGGACTGATTCTCTAAAACGATTTGCAAATCAAGCATAAAGATAATTTTTCCAATGCATGCAATTATTCAATATTTACTTCTGTCATTTGGTTCTTTATTTCCAAATAGTTTGATAATTCCCATGTAATTATGAATGTTTGCAGATATATTATACTGTGGATAGTAATTAAAGAGGAATTTTTACCAATATTCCCATATTCAGCCTTTGCACTTCCTCTACAAACTTCTGCACTTCTGTGGTTTTTGAGCAGAAGTATTTGTGGTAGCAAATATGGGAGGGTTGAGTATGAATGATGCACACCCATATAATAATTGAGACATTGTCTCAGCTTTCTGTGTGCTTGGACCTCTCATTGACTGCAGGGCTATGGCCTGTAGAGTGGCCTAATGTGACTTGGGTGGTGCAGCATTCCTGTGTAGCTGACACACTCATGGCAAGAAATGGCTGTCATTTGAATCAACAATGACTTGTAAGCCTTAATTTATGGTAATGTTTTTGTTTACAGAACGGTTCATGATTTTATGCCTTGAGTGTGGAGGTACAATGTTCAATATTGTAGAGAAGGATTTTTGTTATATAGTTGTGTTTTCTCAAGGAGCTGTTTTCTATTTCTACCAAGTATCCAAAAAGAAAAAAGATTTTCACAGCAGGAAACCTGTAGTCTTCCCGAGTAAACAGAGTTGTGCCTTCTTATTTCCATATTATATATGATCTTTGTTGCATGTTTGTTTTCTTGTTCTTTGCACATTTTGAGAAGAGTATGTTAACCGCCATGTTCCTGTAGGGGACACAAATGCTGAATGGTTCTCTGAGATTTGGGATATGACTATATAAATCATCATTCTGATCACAAGTGCTGTTTATCACCACTATAAACAGATTCCCCTTGCACCAAATAATTTGAAAGATAAGGAAGGAAACAGAAGGAGCTTCAGACAGAAATATGGGCAGGTGGGAAAGAGACTCTAAAGGAGGTGAGGATGAATTGGTGTCAGAGTATTCCCTTGTCTCCTCCTGTCTCTTGTCCTAGCTCTCCTACAGGCTACCTGGAGCTAGCCTGAGATGTGATAAGAAGATAGAAATTAAAAAGCATCAGATATACAAAAAGAATTTCCTAGTAGATACAAATAAGTTGAAACCACTTTTCTTCCCTAATGTGCTACCTGTTAACAGCCATTAACACTGAGGGCTCATCTTGTATTTTTCTATTTCACAATGTATTATTTTGATATATGTGGAAAAAACCCAAACATAGGCTTTGTACATTGTCAGGAACACACCAATCATTTGCATGTTTGCTTTGAACAGGGACATCTGCCGCTAGTGAAAGCCTTGTCTCAAGTGTATGAGAGAGTTTGTGGAAGAAAGATTGATCCTCTCACAGATATCCTGGTGACCGTGGGAGCTTATGGATCTCTCTTTAGTACAATACAGGCATTAATTGAAGAGGGAGATGAAGTAAGTTTTTATTTGAAATATTCATGTATACTCACTGAAATGAGAATTTGCCTGGTTTTTATTTGTCCGTTTTTAAAGATAAGTTAATGTTGGGGCTTCTTTCTGATCTTCCTTAATTTGATTTGTTACAGTTGCACATCTTGCTTGATTTCAGAAGCTGTGATTAGGAGACTATCCTTTGGATATCTTCCTATCATTCACCAACTTACAAACCCCTTTTTTTCACACTTACAGTACCTGTAGCAGTTTCTTTATCACTATTACTGTTAGGTGACACAATGCATACTGATTTCGTATTTGAGAAAACTTGTGGGCTGTTGTGTGCAACAGAAGACTAAGGGTGGCACAAAGTGTTGATGGTGTTTGAATAACCATTATCAAGATCTGTTTTGGGCTGTTGCATGGTAGCAGCATAGGTAGCAGCAGAGCAGAAAAGTCCTTTAAAGAAAGGATTGTTAGTTTACTGTGCTAGCTGTGATGATTCATCCCTTCACTACTGATGTCTGCCTTTTTGACAGTGATACTAAAAGTAATTTTGGGGGGATATTTTTATCTGTAATAGACAACAACTTTTTGTGTTGTCATGCATTTTGCTCTCAGTGTTTTGTTGGTTTCGCTTGTATAATGTATTCTTATCTGTATCTTTTCTTCCTTTTCTGTTGGGGTTTGTTTGTTTGTTTTCCTATTATCTAGCCTCTATGCAATTTTCCTTGAATTTGTCCTCTTCTTCTACTTGAAAATTTTCTTCTGATAAAATTTGAAGACTTAAGCTGTTTTACTGAGATTTCTAGATACTTGGAAATCCTGGACAGAATTAGGGCAGCTGTGCTGTGGTTCGACAATTTGCTGTTGCTATCTCCCATCTTTGCATCTTTGCCTTGCACCTTCAAATCTGTGTGCAGGAGACAAACATTCCTAATATTATATCTTAATAGCTGTAATGTGTAACTATAGAAGAAGAGCCTGTGTAGGTTGTCAAAAATGAGTAGTGCTTATCACACTTAGACTGTTGTTGCAGTATGTGACTGTTGCATTTTTATATGATGCTCTAAAAGGAGGAATATTCTGCAATGTTAGATCAGGATGGAGTGCCAGAAACATTATCAAATTATACCACTGAAGTAAATCTGGAAATAAGATAGTATCATGTATGGTAAATTCTGTTTCTGATACTGATGATTGTAATTTCAGGTAATAATAATAGAGCCGTTTTATGACTGTTATGAACCAATGGTAAAGATGGCGGGTGCAAAGCCTGTTTTTATCCCACTGAGATATGTGAGTAGCTTTTTAAAAATTATTTGTCATATAAAGTGTCTCATCCATATTCAGTACAATTTGATGAACATCATCTACGTGATGCTTTTCTGTATAGTTTTTCATAATATCCAATTATATAAAAATTAGATAGATTGCTATAGTGTAAGTCTGAGGCAATGATAATCCAAAGCAGATAGAATATTTTATTAGTGTTGTAGAAGGTAGGACAATGTTTCTCGTTTACTTTAATTTGTGCATTCTGAAAGCTGATAAAAATTACTTTTTCAGATGTCATCAGAGAATGTTTTCAGTGCAAAATAAGGGAAGGAGGATCACATTTCAGTGCAATTTCTGTGTCTGCTGGTTTTCAAAAGATTTGTTTTGTGATCCTTTCAGCAGCTCCTACAATGACAGAATATAATTTCTTTTCCAAAATCTGCTTACTAAATAAGGAGCGATTATGCAGTAGACATATTTGCTTTACATATGAGAATTACGGTTTCCTTTATTGGTAAAAAGGAATAAATTTGGTATGGGTGAATTTTCAAATTGGTACGGCTGGCATTATGCTGGCAGTTTGCAAGGATTATTCTGGATGCAAAGTATTGATCCTGTTACCATTGTCTTGGGTGCCTGGCAGCCTTTCATGGGGAGGGCTGAGGAGCTCTTTAGGCAGGACTGTTGCATGAACACCATGAAATCAGAACAGCGCGGAGGGACAAAACCTCCAGGACTGCAGTGGGAGTCGGTGAGACTGTTCCTCTGGGTGCCCTCGTTCTAGGGACATTTTGAATGATGGGGTTCCTCCAAATATTTTCTGTTTCACACCCGTGTTTTTGGTCTGGCCCTCTCCCAGTAATGTGCAGGTGTCAGAAAGCTAGTGAGGCCATGCTCTTTGTTCTCTGTAGCAACTGGCCCAAACTTCTGTTGTTCTTGTGTAATACCACAGCAACTCCAGAGCCTCAGTGGTGCAGATTTTTTACTGTTTGGCCGTTTTCATATCGACAGGGAGGAGGAAAAGACCTTGAATCTCTCTCCTGTGGTGCTCAATCTTTCCAGCCAAGCATGCACACACTTGTTCTAGTGTCTGGGAAGGCTATAAACTCTCCTGTCATGTGACTGCGCTTCCTGCATTACACACTGTTACAATCAGCATGTGTGTAACCAGATCCTGGAAAGGAGTTCTGGGGAGGCTTTCAGACAGACAGTAGCCAAGAGAGGACAGCCACTGTCATAATAACTTACCTTGCTCTTAGCCTCCCTGCCTGTTCCTAGAAGTGCCTTCTCCCAGGAGAGCAGAACAGATTGGATAGGTTGTCAAGTATGGTTATGAAAGTGTCTGAGGATGGTAAGTTGGACATCTCTGTTTAGGCTGTAATATGTTGTATTCAAGTAATGCATAAATTTATTGTTGGGTTTTTTTTTGTTTGTTTGTTTTTTTTAGAAAAATTATGGAAACTCTCCCTGTAGTGCTGATTGGGTCTTAGATCCTGCTGAACTTGCAAATAAATTTAATTCCAAAACAAAAGCAATTATTCTGAATACCCCGCACAACCCCATAGGCAAGGTAACAGTCCTGCTTTAACATTACTGTAATTTCAGAGTATGCCTTAAATCCTATGATTAATGCATTGTCCCTACTTTCTTGTATCCCAGGTGTTTACAAGAGAAGAGCTCCAAGTCATAGCTGATCTCTGTATTAAACATGATACCCTGTGCATCAGTGATGAGGTGTATGAATGGCTGGTGTATAAAGGAAAGAAACACATTAAAATAGGTACTGATTTTTTGTGGCATCTCAGAAGTGGTTGTGGAAAGATGTAAATGTGCCTCTCGGAGATAATGGTTGCTGGAAGGAGCTCAAACTTCAAGCTTTGACTATTATACAATGTTTAGACTCTAAGGAGGAGAGCCCTTCCCTTTTCTGAAAAATATTTTAAAGAATAATTTCCAGATAGGATTTCCAAAAGCCCTTAAGTGACTTTGGAGCAGATATCCATAGAAACCAGTGGGACTGATGTTCATAAATTAGTTATGATCATCTGAATATCCCATCCTTATTCAGTTACTTTGTTGGCCATGACACGTATAACTGCTGTTCATGTATGTATATTGGACTGTGCTTTGCTGAAGAGCTAATAGAAGGAACAGGGATTAAAACTTCCTTCTCAAAGCATCGTAGAGATAATCAATGAGGGAAATGCATAATGAGGAACACAATTATTTTTGCTCCACTACCTGTAAAAAGAAAAAGAAAAGAGTATAAAGGTTAGTGTGGAGATAGTGCATGAACACTGTCCCTCCAAAGTGCAGAGACAGTGTTAAATAATGGACATTGAATTCAATGAAGTAAGTCACTGCACAGGCAGTGTGAAAGCATGCTAAAATCTTCAGGCAGTGTTGCTACAGGGGTAAAGCACCATTACAAGAAATCCAGAAAACCAAATATGATGTTATGTCCCTGTACCTCTGTTTTATTTCTTAATCCAAGTTTCACTGAAGTTAGCGGAACCCTCCCATTGTGTCAGAACAAGTGAATCTAGTGCAAGTTACTGAACTCCTTCTGCAATCCTATAATTCTACAGCTAAGCATTTATGTAAAAGTTTCTAATGTGATGGTCTTGTTTTGGATCTGCTGACGTGTTTGAGCTAGCTAAAGTCCAAAACTTCCTTCTTATATGTACAGAGGTTTTGTTTCTAATGGTGGCAACTTGCATGAACTTTCTGTTATGAGGTACTTATTGTCATAATGAAGGCACATATTGGTCATATGCAACAGAGGCATCTAGGTGAGATTAAACAGTGAAATCAAGAGACAAATATAACTTAGACTTAGCATTTTTCCTGGCTTTACCACTGGCTGAATGTTGAATAACTTTGCTTCTGTGCTTCAATTCCATATATGTAGAGTGGCAATAAGAGAACCTTTCCATTAGTGCGGGCTATATCATTGTAAAAACTTAATCTTATAAATAATAAAAAGGAAATTTTATCTAAATGACCTTGCAATACTTATTAGCTCAGCTACACAGTTGCTGATCATACAGCTGCAGTACATTGATTGTATTGGCCATGCATAGGCTATGAGTCTGTTTTGAAACTGGCCTAATTTCATGGCTGTTGTGGTGCCTTAATAGTGATACCTCCTCGAAGACCTTCAGACATGGGAGAAGGGTAACATCACACATTGGTGTGATAGTAATCCAAGTAAGTTTATCCTAACAAGGTACATACAGTAACTGATCATGTGTGGCTTATCATGACCCAGTTGCAAAGTAAAGTGAGTTAAATTAAAGCTTTCTTTATGGGCTTAGCAGGTGGTTCATGCAAATAGCTGTCCTCAGAACCAAAATCTCTGTGGGTGGTGTAAGGTAATCCATTTTCCTTTGCGATGGCAGCAGGTCTGAACACTCATATTGTCAGTTACACTTTGTCTTTGTGGACAGGTGGTGAATTCTTAAGGCATAGTAACTGGTTTTTGTTAGTATCAGTATTGTCATTTTAATGCTTCAAACCAAAATATTTCCAGTTGAACAAAAGGCATTCTGTAGTTTAGCATAAAATTTAAAAATACTGTGCAATGATAATGCAAGTTAAAGCCTGGACAGTTAGTCAGCTAAGTTTCGGTACATATTCTCTAACAGATCCCATGATACCATCTTTAACTTTAGTGTTATAATGACTATAAAATCTTCAAGGTAACACTGTAACCAGTAACATTATTTCAGTAAAAGAAACAAGATCTGCTCTTTTTAACTTAAGTTTCTTAGATTTTTTTTTTAAGTCTACAAAAGATATTACAAGAAAAAAAAAAAATGTTATTTCACTATTTAAAAAGTCTTGTGTTTCTATATTAACCTCTACATATTCCATCAAATGCAGTGACACTTTTTTTGTGAGAGATGCAAAATGGATATTGCAGCAATTTACACGGTCTGATGGTAGTTTCTTAATACAATTCAACAGGGATTGCTAGCCACAGATCATAAAATTAGTACAGTCTTTGTGCTGCCACTGAAGCAGTTTTCTGTAGTGTAGAGCACTTCATCATGTTTCTCATCATTATCTGACTTCCGTAAAACCGTGGACCTCCTCTAAGCAGTGATTAGGGTTGCACTGGCAGATTTAGAGATTGCATCTCATAACTGAGGATTCTGAACAAGCCTCTCAACAAGCTGAGTGCCATCCCAGGTAACAGGCTTATTATATGTGTTAGTTTGCAGTTCATTAGCTTTTAAATTGTGGTCAGACTTGGTTATGGTGTCATATAATGATGTTGCCATATGGCACAGAGGAATTTCCTTCTCTATTTAAAACTTGGTGCTTGTAAAAGCAATGGAGCTGCTTCTTCCCCATGCCCTTTTGCTGCTGCTATTGTTTGAAATGCTGTTACATTCCATCTCCAAGGTCGAATTCCTATGACTGTGGCAAAACAGTCTCGCTAGAGGGCATTAGCTTTGAAATTCAATTCTTTTTGCAGTCTGAGAGCGCTAGTTTGGTTGCCTTTAGGAAGTGATCTATACTCTTGACCTAGCTAGCTAGAAGATGCATCTGTTCAAACTGCCTTTTTGTTTTCAAGGTCACAGAGCAGTTAAGTGAATATGGGTGGGCTAATAGGAATATGAGTTTCTTTCTTGCTGTTTTGTTTCTCGTCTTGGCAAGTATGCTCAAAAAAATACAATACATGTTTTCAAATAACTGCAAAGACTTATACCATGTCTAATGCAGATAACTGCTGCAAAAACTTCCTTATGAAATTCAGTGGTTTTATTTGGAAAATCTTTGTTTGTTGGTCTCCCTAGAGAGGGGATTTAACAATTGACAGATTCATTGGTAGTGGTTCTAGTGTACAAATGAGGTGGAGCTGAATGTTGTTGACCACTGCAATTGCAGTAGTAGTATGACCTTGTCTAACTTTGTCTCAGACTTACGTGTGTCTTGATTTATCTGTTTATGTTGAAAATTAATTAAGTTTAAGAGTCCAAATAGAGCTCCCCTGAAGCAGTGTACAGAAAAAAAATTTACAAACTATAGGAAGAGACCTTTGCTCTGTCATTCCTTGGAAAGGAAACAAAGGATTTTGGTCTCCTACCAGATATAAATACAGAAACAGAGATAGACCTCCGTGCATCCCTTAATCCTTGCAGACATCCTTAGCTAGCTGCTATTGTCAGTCAGTCCCAGGCCTGTTCAAATTATATAACAAAACATTATTTATTTACTTAGTCCACTAGTTTTCTGATTCTTAACGGTGTTTGGTTCTGGCTTAGAAGTCTTAGTAATTCTTTTCTTTTTCTGATGTCTAGCCCAGCCAGTTACACTGAACTGGGCAATTCTATTAAAATGGCTTGCAGTGCCTGAGTTAATGTTGTATATGGTGCTATTATCAGGCACCAGAAATAATGCTGTCTTGAGATGAATGGGTAGTCACTTCTTAGATCATATCTTTCTTATGAATATGCATTTTAGCTGAGGATAACTAACATGTAGTTTTCACAAACCGTGCCTCTCTCTGCCTGTTCTTTCTCCTTTCATTAGACCTTACCTTCTTTTCATGCCAAAAGGCATTGGCCCATATATCTGTTCTCATTTCTTACAATTGCTATAATTTTAGAATATTCTTATTGCTTGCTTAATATGCTGCAATGATGTATCAACATACAGCTCTGAGCTATGGGCAGTACAGTTTTTCTAACTACGTGGAATTATGTGAGTGCACCTGTACCCAATTAATTTTATTTTCTATACAGCTACGTTGCCAGGTATGTGGGAAAGAACAATAACTATAGGAAGTGCTGGAAAAACATACAGTGTAACTGGCTGGAAGGTAAGAAGAATCAATATAAAAGAGTTCAGTTATATAAATAACAGAATGCATTTATTACACTAAAAAAGCCTCTGTTTTTATGACCTGTCTTTTGAAAGCTTCTGGCAAATCTGTGTGTCTCCAAAACATGAAGATAGCATTCAATTGGAGCAATTACCTATCTTGAACACCCATGTTTTAATTCTTGTCTCTTGATTAATATGCTCTTGTGAGAAAACAATACTAAAAAAATAAACACAGTATGATTTGTTCAAAGCCAGTCAAGATTCTTGAAGGAAGATATGTATACCATATTTTAACTCTCCAGTTTGGTGATGTTTTCAGATTGTGATAATGGTATGTTTTGGAATGGCTTATTTCTGTAAAATATTTAATGATAATATTTTTCTTGATGTTAAAATGCATATCAGAAAGTAAACAAAAATATTTAACCATTTGGCAACTAAATTCCTTCTTCTTCACCACCTGTGTTCAAACTGAACCATGACATATATGATTCAGTAGTGAACTTTTGTTTTATGCTTAAGCCACCTTTGACACAGGAGCTTATGAGATGGAAAGAGTCTAAAACAATTAGGAATAGCATTCCTAATAAATGCTCAGTTTGTTTTCTAACCCTTGTTATATGAAGAGTTGAAAGTTTGCTCAGTACCTTATGAGAGATAGGGATAAGTGAAACTATAACTGATGTCTCAAATCTAGACTTTTTTTAATGGCATCATTCAGCAACCTTTCTGTAAACCAACTTTTTTCTTAATTCTTTATCAAAACAAATTCACTACCAATTCTTAAAATAGAAAAACTTGAGATATTGGCTAACAGCTAATTTTAATTCTTTGTTAATTTTTAGTACCACTGCTATAAGTATAACATATGCATGCTTTCTTCCCTTAGCTTGGTTGGTCTATTGGCCCTGAGAACCTGATTAAGCATTTGCAAGTTGTCCACCAAAATACACTGTATACTTGCTCAACTCCATTACAGGTAGGTATAGATGGGGCAGAGGAGGTTATTTTCTGGTGTAGCAAAACTGTAGGCCTCACTGTAATAAAACAATAGTCACAACAATGAATTTTTAGTTGTCAAAATATATATTCTGGGGTGCAAGAAGAGGAGACAAATTTGATCATTTCACCACATATTTAAAAAAAATAATAATCACAATCTTGCAGATTCTTTCTTCTTTCACCTACAAACTCCTGCTTCTTGCATAAAACATGACAATCTTAGTAGTTTCCTAGCAAATACAAATAAAAGTTGTTGCAATAAGGTCTTGTTTTGCTAAGCATTATCTCTGTCTACTAGTTTCTAGTATTCTGTGATACATTATTATCAGTAATTTAAACTTAGCTTCAATTCAGATTGTAAACCTTTGTGTCAAGGACTATGAATTCTGTATATGACTAGTGCCTAGCAAATAATGGGTGCTTTGGGTGTTGCCACAGCACAAAGTAGCAAACAAATTACACACTTGGACATAGCTTGTGTAATTTGTGTATGCTGATTTGCTTAATAAGGCCCAGAATCGAAGAAAAATCCACGTGATTTCAGTAGGAATTATGTGTGTCTGTGAATTTACTGAGTGTCCATGAGTACTCTGAACATTGATTATGTTTCCAGGAGGCTTTGGCACAAGCATTTTGGATAGACTATAAACGCATGGATGACCCAGACTGCTATTTTTACTCACTGTCTCGAGAGCTGGAAAGCAAGCGTGATCGGATGGCTCAGCTACTTCAAGAAAGTGGACTAAAGCCTGTCATTCCAGATGGAGGATACTTTATGATTGTTGATGTTTCTACATTAAGTTAGTATAAAGTTTATTAAAAAGGGTGTTGAAAGCAAATATAGTTAATCTGAAAATGCAACTTCCATTTTAAACTATCTTCTCATTTCCTGTTTGTGTAACGTTGTCAGAAGTACTAACTGGCACTGAAATTTTGTCTTTGACCTTAGCCTGGGAGGTAGATTTTATAAGCTTCAGCAAAGCCTTTGTTTGTGATCCTAACTACTGTCCGTGTTTTACAAAGCTTTGGCAAGGTTTTAGGGAGGATAAAGGAGGTGGATAAAAATTTCTATTTTCAAAAGGTCTATGATGATGAAAAAGTTTGAAAGCCAAGCACCCAGTTTAATATCCTGAGTTCATACCATTTGTACTTTCCCCTTTCTGGTTTTTTTTGTTTGTTTTTCTTATTCTGAAGTCATACCCTGAAGGCTTTTTGAGGCATTCTGATTTCCAAACACTGTAAAATGCTACCCAAATTTACAAAGCCTTTTGGAAATTCAGGTTATGGTAACTTTGGAGGAAGAATTCCCACAGGGGAGCATTTTCTAGTCCCACATTTTTTACTACCTGGTCCTAATGGCACTTGTCATTCACACAGAAATGTTTAAACACAGCTGGACCTTGCAGTGCCACCATGTCTCAGAAAGTTTTAGATACCCCAGTTTCACAGATTAGAAAACTGCAGTTGCAGTGTTTATTGCTGTCCATGCAATAAATATACTCTTCAGTACCCTTCATTGCCCTGATCTCTCAATAACCCAGACTTGAGGACTTCTTGGAGTACTGCATGGCTTTCTTCCAAGCTACATGTCTGAATTTGCTTTGAATGGAGAGCAAGCGCTCAGGTCAGAATGGAAAGGTTCAATCTGTTGCCGTATTTTCATCGTTACAGTATAATTTTTAAATTACATTTAAAAATAAAAGCATACGTCTTTATTATGAAGTATTAACTATAATGAAGTGCTGTTAATGAATGCTTTCCCAATGGAGTCTAGGAAATCTTATAACACGTTTGTTTTAAATTTAATTGTTTTAGATGTGGATCTCTCTGATGTAGATGAGAAACAACCTTATGATTATAAATTTGTCAAATGGATGATAACATCTAAGGTAAGGTGTCTTAGTCATACTCTAGGTTTAGAAAGGCTTTTCTATTGAAAGCAAGAGCAGTGCAACCGTATTTATTAAGTAATGTATTAGAAATATTCCATTCAAAATATTACTTGGTGTTTATAGTAACTCCTGATAATGATGTGGCTAAAATATTGCTAAATATGGTGAAAATGTACCCTGTAGGTTTGTGTTATGTCCCAGCACTTTTCTTTCAGTATACTTAAATGCTAGTTGTACAAAAGTACCTTTGAAAAGTACCTAAGTAATTTGAATTTAGTTAAGTCTAGCTAGCGCATACAAAACTGAACCTTGTCTTTCCCTCACATGTTGGGAGGGAGAGTTCTAGAAATGGAATAGTAAAATCATCATGCTTAAAACATATTTTTTTTTACATATATAAAATAAGCAAATAAAATTTCTGTTTTATGTTTCAGAAGCTGGCAGCAATTCCTCTTTCAGCATTCTGTGGTCCTGAGACAAAAAGGCAGTTTGAAAAATATATACGTTTTTGCTTCATTAAGGTAAATTTGTGTCCTGGGAAGACTTAAGACTCCTAAAAATCAATGCAGTATAGAAATCTGCGAAAGAGTGATTGTTACATTTTGCCCAGAATCTCCTGAGTTGGATGGTTTTAGGAACAGAAAGTTAGCTTGGTGTAAAATTCAGCACAAAGTAGCTTCAGCTGTCTTTTTGCTGAGGGGCTTTAAGCCATAAATGTGGTGGCATGGCTAAGGGCAACTGGCAGGAAACAACTGGGCGGGTAGGCCTTTTTTAGCTTACTTGATTGATTTTTAAAAACATACTTGACCAGTGGGGGCAGTGAAAATGAATGACACAGGTACCACTATCAATTAAGGTGAATTCTGTAATCCAGAACAGAGAATAATTGTATAGCAGAGTGGTATACCTCATGCCTATTCAGTTTCCAACAACAAAACCAGTGACCAGGTCACCTTCAAGTTTAGCTCACTTACCTGAAAATACATAGGGTTTCACATGAGCTCCAATTACAAAAGAAAAAAAGGAAATTACCTTACATGTTTTTGTGAATTGGCTGACTTTTGCCATTTTGTGAGCACCTCCTTTTCACATATTTTTCCTCCTGTTAAATCTGTTCTTGAAAAAACTGAAAGACTTTGGGGACAGATACATACACTTTTGATAAGCTCGCAGCCCTAAAATGTTTCCCAGTTGTTCTGTAACAGAGTCAGCATAATGGAACGTGTGCAACTCAACTGTTCTAGTATAAAGATGGGAGCCTTAGCTTGAACCAGTAATGAAGGGGAGTTTCTGCTTGTGTTACTTAGTTCTTTTGATGAGGTATAAAGACTATGATACAAACTAAGCCAGTTAACAACCAGGATGAAACTTGCTGGTTGTAAATGTGGCTTGCCCAGGATAAACAGCACTAATCATGTCAAGTTAAAGACTATTTGTATGACTCACCAGGTTGTAGCCAAGCCATACAGCTGGCCAGTGGATAGATTACCCATATTTAGAGGGATTATGTTTAAGTAGTTCACAGCATAACTTGGTTGCATGGAGATTTAAAAAACCCAACTGTACACATAAAGATTAGGGAACTATGCTAGCATGTCTCTGAGTATAAAGCTGCCAAGTACATCACTTCATAAATGCCAGGCATTTATATAAGAAGTATTGCTTTCATTAGATTTTATAGTATGAATGCTGAGAAAATGTTATATTTTAAATATATCTAATAAATATTTGCAAGGAATCAGCATTGAATTCTTTGTGTAGTCTGGATCTGTAGCTATAACTGTTAATGAAAAGCTGACTGACAGGTATTTACAGGATGCAAGTGAAGCTGCCAAATATTGATTTGGGATGATACAATCATGACTGCTACTCTCTTTTCAAGAACTCCATACTTGCAGTAATAGTGATATTCCTTGTTTTGCAGAAAGACAGCACGCTAGATGCAGCTGAAGTGATCTTGAAGAACTGGAATAAACAGACAGCCTGATTTTTCTTATTAACTCTTCCATCAAGCATAATTATCTAATAGTAGGGTTTTTTTAATTGCAAATTTAAGAACAAATTACTTAATACAGTACAGAGTTAATACGGCATTGTAAATAACTTTGTGCTGCCACCTGCTGAGGAGTCAAAACGATGATTTACTGAAATATGTATAATGCAACTCAGAAGTTATTTTCAGTCTTTTCAAAATCATTTATGTTTTTCCTAAAAAAAAAAAATAATCTATGGGATTCACTTGTTTTAGTGAAAGACAAAAATTTGTAGGACTCTGTGTAAAAAAAATGGATGATATAGGAATTTTAAAACTTACAAGAATGAAGTGGGAGATGTTTTTGGTATGAGGTAGAATAGGAATGAGGGGTGAGACTTAAACATTGTGGTTTGTGAAACCCAATAGCCTGCAGTGGAGGAAAATTAAGATATGCCTCATATTAGATAATTGTAGTGACTTTCTACATACATACCTACCTGCCCTGTCCATGCACAAATTTCATCAGTTTACATAAAGTGACTGAGTTAAATCAATACAGTGTTTTTACTATAGGCAAGACTGAAAAGTGCTAAGTTGCATAATTACTATTTTATTTTCCCACAATAGTCATGTGTGCTGTTCTGAAAGTATTCAGTCCTCAATAAAATTATAAAAGTGGCATCTAGAATAGGAATTCTATTTACTCATTTCTACCTATTTATTTATTACATGGATGAATCTGCAAAGCAAAATAGAAGACTTTGCTTTAGAGGCTCCATCACAATCGGATGTACAGTGACATAATTAATCCTGTCACCCTTTTTCTTTCCATGTTCACAACACCAGTGACTTCACACCAAACTTACTTCAAACTCTTTAGATCTAGGGGGACCGTGGGAGATGGGCCTAATATTGTGCTGTGGAGCTCAACTAACTTTGTTTCAAGCTCAGTTGATGAAGGACTGTTTGAAAAGAGATCAATATGGAGAATTCCTTTCTAGTTGCCTCCTATTTCAGTTCTCTCTGTGATCTTTTCATCTGTGGATGGTTTTCCCACTAGCAGAAGCAGTCCAGGTAGGTAACCTTTTAAGGCTGTGTGTTATGTTCTCCATGTTGATTCTATATTCTTCCCACAGGCCTTATGGTGGAAAGCCTGAACAAATTCAATAACTAGTTTTGCAAAAATTTTACTCATTCTGTGATCACACAGCTGGAATCTTAACTGAATTCCATCAGACTGTGACCATGGGCCTAAAAAAAAGCATAGAAAATGGACTGTGAGAACAGCTGCTAGGCTTTTTCATTAGTACTTCTTGGTCTTGGGCTTTTGGGAGTCCAGTAACTGGGACTTCTGTAGTCTTTGTAGCTGTCTTGCACTGCCATTCCCTGAATCTCACCAGAAGATGGTTGGCTGGTATTTTTAAGGTGGTGTGTAGTCTTCATGTAGAAAAATCAATTGAGTAATTAAAATGACTTAACTGAAATTTCAGCATGAATTTCATGTGGAATTTAGTACATTAAATTCCTGGAGGAACTATTTTTTTTAAGATACTAAATTTCTGTGAAATCTACACTATTTTACAAGGAGTTTAAAATCTGTTTATGTAAGTTGCACTGGAGAGCAGTGCTGTTGCAGGAACTAAGAGGGGACTGCAACAGTCTGTTGAGCTGCATGGTAATTTGGGAAAGAATGTAAAATAATCTATTTTAATTGAAAAGTTTTTTTATAAAATTAAGCAAATTTTTCTAGCATAAATACATGGTAAAAACACAGGCTTCTGTGAAATGTTTGCATGATTATGTGAATCAATATTTTCTAATTTCTTACGCCTCTGAAATGATACAAAATAATAAAATACTTGAATTTTGGTTTCTTGTCCTTGAAACAGGTGCTTCTCAATGCAATTAAACCTTACGCAAGTAATATTATTTTCATCATTGTTATATATAAAAAGTTGTGAAGATAATTGCATCATGCTTCTCTTGAAGTTAACAGCTGCAGAGCACAATTCTCTAAGTATTTTTTAAACCTTTATTTCTGAAATCTAAGATTTCCCTGAGACAGCTGGGTTGTTAGCATGTGAACACATACATAATTGGGTTATGTGGCCTCAAAACAGTAGTAAGATATTAAGGGTTCTTCCATTGACCTCTCTTTACAATGTTTTCATGCTCTGTTAAAAAAAAAAAAAAAAAGAAAGAAAAGCTCACTGCTTCGAATAGACTTGATGTAACATGCTTATATTACTCTCACTGGCAAATGGGACACCCTGTGTAAAATCAGTCTAGAATATGCATGAAAGAAAAATTATATGCAGGGCTGAAGCGGAAATTAAGAAAACTATAGCAAAATAGTTTTTCCATTGTTACATTTGACTGTTTCAAATATTTCATTAGTATGCCAATAACTCACCTGCTAAAGCACCTAATTTGAGTTGGGGCACACAGGTGGCCAATGTTTAAAGATAGCTCTGCATTGTGTAGAGGTGCATACCCTTACTCATGTGTGCTGGTTTGGGCTGGGGTAGAGCTGATTTTCTTTATAGTGGCTAGTATGGGGCTGTGTTTTGGATTTGTGCTGGAAACAGTGTTGATAACGCAGGGATGTTTTTGTTATTGCTGAGCAGTGCTTACACAGAGTCAGGACCTTTTCTGCTTCTCACACTGCCCCGCCATTGAGTAGCCTGGTGGTGCACAAAATATTGGGAGGGGACACAGTTGAGACAGCTGATCCCAACTGACCAAAGGGATATTCCATACCGTATGACATCATGCTCAGCAATAAAACTGGGGGGGAGGTTGACGGGGCAGGGCGCAGCTTGGGGTCTAGCTAGGCATCGGTCGGTTGGTGGTGAGCAATTTTTTTCATTTGCAGCACTTGTCTTTCTTGGGTTTTATTTTCCTCTCTTTGATTTTTTTTCTCTCTTTTCCTTACATTTAAAAAATATTATTATTTCTTTTTAATTATTAAACTGTTTTTATCTCAACCCACAAGTTACTTTTTCACTTTTACCCTTCCAATTCTTTCTCCATCCCACCGGGGTGGGGGAGTGAGCGAGCAGCTGTGTGGTGCTTAGTTGCTGGCTGGGGTTAAACCATGACCCTAATGTTATAGGAGCCAGTGTATTAGACTTGAGTAGTTTAAATTTCTTTTCTCCTATTTTGTCCAGGTGCTGTAGTGTGGTAATCTTTTTGTTTCATCAAATGTCTGAACACATAAGATGCAACACAGAGATGAATTAACATACCAAGCATAATTCAGCTGCTGTGGCTATTTATTGTTTTCTTCATTTGCTCCTTTGAGGCATTTGACTGACATCTGCTGTTTTAACAAAATGACCGTTGGCTAAATCAACAAACCATTACAAAGGACCTTTAGACATACAAGTAAGAACCAGTGACTCGTTTTCACTAATGTACTGTTCATTGTGTTTGCAAAGGCATCTGAATATCCCTTTGCATTATTGTTGAAATGATGCTGGTAATATTAGCAATGTAAGAATTGCAATTTAATTACACATTTTTATTACTGACAGTAGCTAGCATGACATATTCTGGGTGAAATTTTAAGGAAGTCCAGAATGACCAATTAAGTTTTAAAATAGGATTATTGTTGTAACTACAGTGATGGGAAAGAACAGATACAGTTAGGCACAGCAAGGTGAACATTCCGTAAGTTATTAAAATGATCTGTTGTTGGCAGAGGCTGTTAATAGTGTTATTCCCATCTGCCACATCAACCACTTTTTTTTTCTGCTGCTTGTGGACAAAGCCCTTGAAAAATTGCTGCAGAGAGGGAATAGAAAAATGCTGAGATATGATCTACTAAATTTTTTGCAACATTTCTGAAAATTACTGTCCTTCTGTGGTGGAAATTAAACTCTTTCAATTCTAGTTCATGAGAATAGGGTCAGGAGGGACCCGCTGTTGACAGTGACAATCAGCAGAACATCTTTTTCATAGAATGGATTATATGAGAAGCCAAGACAAACCTGGAAAGCTTGATGGGACTGACAGTGCTGATGGGGCACATCTGTTGCAGACACTGCTACATACACATTTCAGAGGTTATGGGGAAACTTAATATAGCATGCTGTATTCACATTGACAGTTACAGTGATTTTTTTTTTCATTACTGTTTCATCTTTTGGGTTTATCGAGCATTTGTGAAAACGGTCATTGCAAATGGAAAAAGAGAAGCTTTAAATTTATATCTTAGCATCTGTATCTTCTAATAGTTCAGCTTCCTTTTATTCCAAAAGGCATATATATATATTTTTTTAAATCTAAGGAATGTGTTGGCAAATTCAAACTAGCTTGTTTTCAACCAGCACACAGCATTTCAGTCAGCAGAAAAGTGTTTAGAACTTGTGTAATAATGAATTTGACTCAATATTAGCAAGTATTAAGAGAACTTTTCAACCCCACTGAATTTCCTTCTTTGAGCTAGCAAATTGAAAAATACTCTTGTTATATAGTGGAGATGTGGTCTTAAGTGGTGTCAGCAGTCCTTTGTATCTGATTAATAGATAGCAAATTTACAACTGTTCAGACACTTCAATACTGATTGTTTTAAAGCATTGACGTAATGGCACTTTCCAAAATCTGTACACCCTCTCGTCCTATTAATCCCTCTATCTATCAGTGAGGAGAGGCTCATATCAAAGGAAGAGGGTTTTTTCCACTGTTTTACAGCTTGTGCTTGAAAACCTGTTGTTGCTGCTCAATAGACAGACTAATTTTGCATATGAATAATCTCTTGGGGAGTTAAGAGTCTGGACTGGAGTCCAGTGCTGGAGGGCTTTAGTTTTGCAGCAGTTTTTGTGGGTCTCTCCTTCTCCTTGGCCTGACGTTTGCTGCCAAGGTGGGTGTGAGGGGGACAGATGGAAGGGGAGCTGATGGCATCATGCAGGAGCGTGTAGCATAACATGGGAAACACACACAAACCAGCAGGCGTGTGTGTGTCTGCTCGAGTCCAGCTGAGTGTTTGCGCGTGGCCCGTTTGCCAAGGGCTTCCATGAGTCACAGCTGGGCTACCTGATACCTGCGGGTCCTGCAGAAGGGCCAAGTTTTTCTCATGGTCAGATCAGCTGAGTGGCAAACTGGCACAGCTGTAGTAGATGTAGTGAGGGGGAACCTAAACGTTTGTCTTTTCTTCTCCTTTCTGGGAATTGCTCTCTGCTTGGCCTCGGTTCCAGAGCTAAGAACGTGTTGTGCCCCAGACACTTCTGTGCAAACTCCGTCAGTTTTACTTAAACTCGTTTTCTGTGGTACTTCACCAAACTGTTGGAGTTTGCACAGAAACTGCTGAACCTGAGGGCAGCCCTGCTTCGGCGCGGGGAGCTGGCTGCTGGAGGAGCTCCGGCGGGAAGGTCTTCCAGCAGCACGCAGCCCTGCCCCTCGTGCTCCTCCGCGGAAGGTTCCGGCTCGGCCTCTGGCAGTGCAGGGCTTTTTAAGCCACAGGGGCTGTCTGAGCCCCGGGCCCCCAGGTTCCCTGCATCGTTGGATTTATTGGAACAAGATTCTGGTCCCTAAGCCGTCCGGGGGCCCAGGCCACAGGCTGGCTCCCTGCTCGCCCGCTGCCCTCGCCCGTCCCTTGGGCGGCGGATCCTTGCCCGCGAGCAGGCCGCAGCCTGGGCCTTCAGCGGTACGCGGGGTCAGCTCCGGGAGCGGCCGGGCGCGATAAACAAACCGCCCCGCTTGACGCGCAGGCCCTAAAGGAACCGCAGGGCCTAGGTCGCAGGCGCCCGCCGCTTGCCGCCCGTTTGTCCCTTCGCGCGACCCGTAGCGAGCGCTCGGCGGGCCCCGCCCACCGCTGTCGGTATATAAGGGGGAATCGTCGCACAGTCCCTAGACTTACCACGGGTGCTGCGGCAGGAGGGAGGCAAGATGGCGTCCACGAGCCGGTAAGGGAGGCCGGCCCGGGCGCTCGGAAGGGCCGCGAGGGAGGAGGCGGGAGGGGCTCCTCCATGTCTCCCCGTCCGCAGCACAGGAGGGAAAATGGCCGCGTTGCCCCTGCTGCTACCCGGGGAGGAACGGGTGGCCGTCGCCGCCCTTGCCCGGCCCCGGTGTTCCCCGGCTCGGCGCGGCTCTCGCTGTTCGCGGCGCAGCCGGCCCGTCTCCGGTTTCCCGTCTCCCAGGGCGGTCCTCCGTGCGGCTCCCAGGGTGGCAGGAGGCCAGAGCGGGCCGCGGGGGGCCGGGCCTCCTAGGGCTTCTCCGTGTGGGCCGGGCCGGGCGGCCCTCGGGCGAGCGGCCTCGGAGGGGCCGCCCGCGGCCGGGAGTGCCGGGGGGGGAGGGCCGAGCGAGGTCGCCTCAGCTCGCCGCCTTGCTTCTTCGTGTCGTTATTAATCGGTAGCGCTCCGAGAGGAAGTGAGCGTTTAGGGGGTTGTGTGGCGATCTGCGTGTTGATTCCGGGGCCCCTCGTTCGTGGGAGCCCGGTGTTATCGGCGCTTGTGATCGAGCCCTCCTTCCTGTAGCTCGGCAGTGCCTTATCTTCGTGCCGCTGAGCGCGGAGGGAGGGTTGCTCTCGGTCCGGGGTGTTGCGTGCCGTGAGGCCCTCGGGCGGACGCGGAGCGCCTTCCCGCGGGTGGGCACCGCCTGGGTGCGGAGCCCCCGGTGCTGCCCGGCCGCCCCTCACGCTCACCGCCGCCTCTGAGCCGAGGTGGCGGCTCCCTGGCTTGGCTCCAGGTTATCGGGTCCTGGAAGCAGCTTTTAGGCTCCCACCCTAAATCCGTACGGGTAGTAGTCGGTGGCCAGACGGGTCTCGGGCTCTGAATTAGTATTTTGTTTTGTTTTTTTTTCCCGGAGAAGTATCGAGGTTTTCTTTCAAGTCGGGAACGAAGGCAGGCCCGTGGAGCGGACTGTGGAGCGACTCTGTTACTCCTGCTAAACCTGTCCTAGGATCTAGGGAGTGCTTCCTACCTACTAGTCTTACTGAAACTCGGGAGCTCTTTGCTGAGATGGACCTTCACGCACGTGCTGTGTGTTTTCCTTCAGTATAGTTGGCTTATTATATTGAACCTGTATGTTACAAAGAAGTAGTACAGCATATAGGTTTAGATAAATGAGGTAATATGGGATAGGAAGACTAATTTTTACAATGTTTGGTGAAGGTAAAATCTGAAACAAAACACTGTTGTTGTTCTTTCAGGCTTCTGGATTTTATATCTTTTTTCTTTTGCTTAGTGTGTCGCTTGCCTTTTGCATAATGCCAAATGTCAGATGATTGCACATGCTTTGTCAACAGTTTTGTCTTGTCATATGAAACTACTGGCTAAGAGTAGCAAGAAGGAAAGTTTAAAGAGCTTTTATGTAGTATTTTGAATATAATTTACATCTGAAAATCTTGTGTGTACATGTTCTTTCTGGAGGCTTTAATATTAATAGTGATGTTGATTTTTTGATTTTCATTTCAAATCTTATACTTTTCTGAACAGTCACTGGATTAAAATGTTTGGGTTTTTTTGTACTTTTGACTCATCAGAAGTACCTAAAAAATAAAAAAATAAGATGGAATGCAGGTTAGACTGAAATAATGGACTACTGGGTAAGGGGGGAACTCAGATAAATTTAACTTCTAATAGCATATTTTCTACAATTGAAAGGATTAGAAGTTATTTTTTGGCACAGATTGGGGTTGGTGGGTACTCATGACAAGTTTTTTGTGATCAACTTCCATACCTTCTGCTTTTTAGCTCAAGCAAAATTACTTTGTTGAATATATAGACCCCAGTTGTAAATATTTATTATTCCAATTTTGAAATGGTCAGTTTTAACAGAATTACTGAACAGTCACTAGTAGCTTGAATGAGGTATTTAATTTTAAAATGTTTGGTTAGAACCAATTGGTTATTACTTTAGTCAGTGACTTAAAGCTGTTGTGTTAAATAGTGCTAATGCTTTTCAGGAAGTTGTTTCTGCTGTAACTCTTGAAGATGCATGGGTGTGAAAGAGACAGATCCCTGTTATTGGAAGCAGTTGTCACATAACCCCCTTCATGAACTGATAGGTTTTTGTTAAGATCTCACAATTAACAAGTTGCTTAATTTAAAATAGGACTTTTTCTTCAGATACTTGGAAATAATAAACCACTAGTAGAACCAGTTATTTTCTAAAAATACATGTTGTGTGTGCACTACTTCCTGAATTAAGGACCTGGTAAGTAATACTGATCTGATTAGCATGAGTGCGAACGCTCATTTGGAATGAGGCAATCACCACTAACTTCTTGGGGAGCTTTGTTTAGTGATAGACTTCGAGTTAGACTACACTTAATTAAGTCTGTTATTTAGATTTTTGATGTTTTAATTTGAAGTGGTTTTGGTACAAGATATATCACAAAAAATTTGGAATTTAAGATGACCTGAAGTCTTGATTGTCAAATGTAGTGTTAGAGCATTTAAAAAAAAGGTGAAGTTCAGGTGTTTTAGGTTAATATTCTATCATTCAAATCACTGTAAATTCTGTATTATTAAAGTGTTCTTTTCAGCAAGGAACTCTTATACTTTTGGATATGCAGCTTGCCTGACTGAAAGTGAATAATACTTCTAATTTTTTTTTTTTTCTTAGTTTGGATGTACTTCCAAGAGTGACTTGCCCAAATCATCCGGATTCCATTTTAGTAGAGGATTACAGAGCTGGTGATATGATTTGTTCTGAGTGTGGGCTAGTAGTAGGTAAGTAGCTATTCATATTTTTATGACTACCATATAACTTAAATCGTGCATGTAGATTTGTTTTCCCACAAAACTGGTATATGATAACTCAAGTGTTAAAAGGCTTTTTCTTGATGCCTAAATGTTTTCTTTTATGATATTCTCTTGGCTAAAAGCTTACTGTTTTGAATAGTCTGTTTTCTGGTAACTTCTTGCATTATGAAAAAAATCAAACTCTTTAAAGATTGAAAATTTCAAATATGTTATAATATTGAATTAGAATACTGTGCTGTCTTGTCCAGTATTCTGTCTTTAATCATGACTCCTGTTTCAGTCAGGAAAGTATAAGAAATGTAATAAAATCTCTTTGTCAGATAACTTGCTTACAAAAAAAAATATTTCTCAGTTTTCCATTAGTTAGAGGTTATCTTCTGCCCTGAAGGATTTCTCTTTATATCCTTGCCAGCACCTGTTTTTGTTAATTACTTCTCCTAAGGCTTTTAATACTATCCAAAGTAAATATGCAGTTTTTCCTCTGGAATTTTGCTGAGCTCTTTCACTTGGTTCATGTGACAGCAATCTCCACAGGCTAAATTGTATTTCTAAGAATATTGGAATATTTAAAATGAAAGGCCTTTTAGGCATTGTCTTTGGAATGAGAAAGAGGGAGAGAATGATGTTGTCATAGAACATGCTGCATATTCATTTTTATGTATCTTTTCTAGGAGAGCATCTTATTGTGCATCTTACTGTCTTTATTCCTTTTGCATGGAAAACTTTTCATGCTCATGTTATGATCATTCTTTAAACCTCATTTATTTCTATTAAATTTTTTAGACATGCCATGACCAAAAGAAAATCCTCTGTTTTGAGGGTGCATGTTCAGGTGATTCGTTCAGTGGTGCTAAATATTTCAAATATTTCTCTCCTAGACTGTGGTGATTTTGTTTTGGCTCGTCTTTCACAGAAATAAAAATTTTCATAAAACTGGAGATTTAATAAGTTGCAGCGAAAGTAGTACTAATTTAGCCAGGTGACTAAAATGTGTGTCTTTTGTTTATGCAAAAAGCAAACTTCTGCATAACTTATTAAAGTAAATGTTAAAATATTTAAATATGAGTACCAGTTTCCTTTAAAATTATGAATCCATTTAAAAGGCTAGGGGGAGGATTATTAATTTCTTTGTTAAAAGAAGGGCTGGTTTAAATTGTGTAAATTCTGATAAAGATAAGTGAATCATAAATTTGCTGGTTTAAAAATTCAAATGTCCACACCAATATTTCCTATTGAAATATGGTAATAGGCTTCCAAGTTATTGCTTAAAAATAGTTTGGTCCATGTTCAGCTATTTGTGTGGCTGCCGTAGAAGTTGAACCAAAGTTTAGAAAAGCCCATCTTGAGCAGTTCATAACTTTTGAGATAATTCTGGCTTTATAAGAGGAAAATGTTTTGCTTGATATGTTTCATTTTTAGGAACTTGAGAGTTTATCAGAAATCTCACTTCAGGTACCTTCTGTTAGCTAGTCACAAGGAATTCTTGCTTTAGAGATTTACTCTCTGTTCTCTTCTGAATCAATAGCATTGGAGATTTTTTTTTAGTTCAAGTTGTCAGCATTTTTGATGAGCAGAATCATAAGAATATTAATACAAACTTTTGCTGAGTTGAATTTTTAAAATGTCTTTAAAATTAGTCCTCTTTACAGCCGACACAACTGGTAGGGTAAAAACTGTTTTTTCTTTAAGCATGCAGTATTTTTTAAGTAGGCCTTTCTATGGATTTATCACTAGAAGGATTTAACACTTTTGTTGTGCTAGTTGTTCTTGTTCTGTCTTGCCTTCCTTCAGCAATTTAGTTCCCCTGTCCAGTTTGCTAGCTAGGGTATCTAGCAGCTGGCTTGGAAAACCAGTTAAATCAGATGAAGATAAATAATTGAAGAGTGCATGACCAAATAGAAGTGTGAACATTCAACATTTTCTCTTCTGGTCTGGTAAATTCAGAGGAGGAGAAAACCAGATCCAATTCTTGATGCCTGTTTTCTGGAGATGTGTGTGAAGTAGGCATGTTTTAAAGGGGTGAAGACAAAATTTTGTTTCCAAAAAAGAAAACTTTTATGTATTTGTTGCAGATTCCGTGATACATGTTCCCTTTAAAAGGAAGTGATTTCATTTCCTGTTCTTACATAGAAAAGTCATGGATTTGTGTTTCAACATAAGTCATGATGTATAGCTGATGTGAACAGGGCCCACTGAGAATATGTTTAGAGGTGGGCTGAAAGTTGGTGAGATCTTTATCACTGAAGGGGATCAGTTAGAACAGTTAAACCCCAAAGACTCAATGTATTCTGTAGCCAAAGAAATAGTACAGGTTTGTTTAAAAATATTGTGATTTTGGTGTCTGCAGAGCACTGCCTGTTGTATGTGCTGAATTTGTGCATTTATTTTACTGTTGTAAAGTACACAGTGATGTGACTTCACTTTTTCTATACGTGGGGTTTTTTTTAGTACAATTTGGCTGAAATCAGAGCAAAGAGTCTTTGACTAAACTAAGTGTATTTCCACTTGATGTTTTTCTTGCTATGGCAAAGGACTAAAGTTTCATGTTTGTGGAAAAAGTGTGAGTTTATTAAATGTAAAACTGCGTCATAGGATGGAATAGCTGGTGCATAGATAATTTTCAGGTTTTGTAATCAATCTTCTGGGAATATGAGATGAAAGCCGTATTATTAGTATGCTGGTTTTGGCTGGGGTAGAGTTAATTTTCTTCATAGTAGCTGGTATGGGGCTGTGTTTTGGATTTGTGCTGAAAACAGTGTTGATAACCCAGGAATGTTTTTGTTATCGCTGGGCAGTGGTTACACAGAGTCAAGGCCTTTTCTGCTTCTCACCCCACCCCACCAGCGAGGAGGCTGGGGGTGCACAAGAAGTTGGGGGGGGGACACAGCTGGGACAGCCAACCCCAACTGACCAAAGGGATATTCCATGCTGTATGATGACATGCTCACCATATACAGCTGGGGGAAGAAGGAAAGGGGTGTGTGTGTTTGTCTTCCCAAGTAACTGTTAGGCCCTGCATTGCTGGAGATGGCTGGACACCTGCCTGCTGATGGGAAGTGGTGAATGAATTCCTTGTTTTGCTTTGCTTGCATGCGTGGCTTTTGCTTTCCTTATTAAACTGTCTTTATCTCAGCCCATGAGTTTTCTCACTTTTAGCCTTCTGATTCTCTCCCCCATCCCACCGGGGGGAGTGGGCGAGTGGCTGTGTGGGGCTTAGTTGCCGGCTGGGGTTAAACCGTGACAATTAGTATTATGGCTGAGGTTGCATCTATCAGGCCTGCAGCCAAAATGGGGCAACAGTTGAAAAGTTGGGGGGAGCAGGAGGCTAGGAGAAGGAGGAGCTGATCTCTTCAACAGTTGAATTCTCTGTCTTGGGCAGACCTGTATTTGGAACTACTGCTTTTTAAAGGGATTTTTGAGAAAGCTTTTTAATCAATGTTGTTTTGTACTCATAGGTGGTGTTCTTTGTGTCTCAGTAAGATTGAAATTTTAAGTTAAAACCAGTATGCTGCTTTTTCTTTGCACAGCATTTTTCACTTGTTCTAAATAAACTGTGCTGTTTTGCTGTGCAGTATTAAAACAATTAAATCTTGTAGTGTCAGTATAACTGAAGCTGGTGTCTGTTTTATTATTGCTTCAAAGTACTGCTTCAGTCTACTAAAAACTCTCATCTGTCTTTTCACTGTTACCTTTCCTGGGTTAACTTGTGTTCCATCTCTTCATGGTAGCTGTTTCCAACTTGTTAACTTTTCCTCCTACTCCTTTTGCATGAAAGGCAGTTGAAGGCATAAATTGCAATTATCCATCAAATTTTGATCTTAATGTGGATTGACATGCATCTGAAACTTTACAAGTTGATGTCCAAGTTTATCTGCTGTCATAAATCTTGTGTTTATTGTACATACTTTTCTAGGATTTATGGTACGGTAAGTGTTCATGTGGTGGCTTGAGAATTCACGAACAGAGTTCCTAGGGTTTGGAGAAGTAGTTAGTTCTGTGTTCATTTAAAATGTTGACCGTATCTCATTCTTCAGACAGACTTGGTGGGGGGAGAAGCACTTTGTTCAAGAACACAAGGCTAGTAAATCCTCCTTCTTGACAGGTAAATATTTTGCTTGCTACCTTTCAGGCGGTAAAAAAGGCTGGAAGTCAGCTGATATGAAGGGGCTGAAGAAAGCAGAATTGAAGTGGAATACAAAGCACTGAATTTTCTTGATGTAGCAAAGTGGTGAGCTGAATTTCAGGGGGGAATAAGAATGAATCTAGTAGCATGTACAGCTGTGTAGCATCTTGGCTAGGTAGGAATACCTTTCTGATCTAAGATTTCCCTTAAACTTCTGTACAGTTTCATTAAATGTCTTAAGCATGCAGGAGTCGGAGCAGTGAGGAGTTTATTTTCAGCATTTAGTAAGTGATCTTCTTGTAACTGGTTAGCTCTGCTTCAGTAGGCAGGTATGGCTTAGAGAAGAACAGTGTTCTTGTATGGAGTCTTTTTTGGATAGTCGTCTTAAATGAAAAAGCAGAAGTCTGTCTTCAGCTGATGAGAATCCTTGGACATGTATCAACTTGTTAAAGCTTTGAATCAGATTATGACCTATATTCAGATGTTTGTTCTATGTTCTGTGTATAGCTCAGTGTTCAGTTAAAGAATTTTGGGGAATAATATTCAATAGCTTGTGGTAAGCAGTAAGGCTGTTACAAAATTCTGTCAGAATATTTGTTTGGCTAGTGCTTCCGAAAAGTTTGAGATCTAAATTGCACATCTTAAATTCAGGTATAGTCTATGAAGAATAGATAAGATTTAATTAATACTGCAGATATTTTTGTTCTCTACAATATAACAAATGAGTAGGAAGGGGTTTCATGATTGCCTCTCTGCTGGCCAGTCCATTACTCAGGATGTCTGTCATTAGGGATAAGATTGATTGTGTCTATACATAGATGCTTGTTTTCTGAAAACCAAAGAAACTTTTTTTTTATTTTCCTCAGCTGTTGGTAGTATCCTGTAAGTGGAGAAGGTGCTTAAGTATTTCTGACTTGGATCCAGTAGAGGGCAGTTATGCAGTTACGTCTATTCTAGTATCTTTATCCCTCCAAATGGTGAAAAATCTTTTCATATTTGGGTGTATGTTCATAGTTACTTCTTTCTGTGAGTATTATCAACATTTAAAACTAAAATGTAAAATCTAAATTTAAAGTGTTAGTTAAATACATAGGCAAAAATCTTTAGATATGGATGTGTATTAGCGCCTTATATGTGGTTACAGCTTCTGCACTTGGTGTCCAGAGCACTAAAAAGTGTCTGACAAAAGTTAGTCTGTGCAAATAAAACTCTTTGCATCCACAGGAAAGCTAATTATAAAGGATGCTGATACTTAAATTCTGAATAGTTGACTTTTGCATGAGCATTCAGGGATGCTTGATTTACACAGGGAATTTGTAATATGAAAAAAAGTAATTTGCTAGCCTTTTTCAGTCAGCATTTCAAATAGTCTGTGTTTTAAGCCTAACCCATTTCAGCTTTAAGGACAAGGGTGATAGTTCTAGCTGTTTCAGCAATAATGCTTGTAACAGTGGAAAGTTGGACTTTAGATGCCAAAAGTTGGCATCTTTAATCAGGCTTTGTAATAAGCATCGCTCTTAGCATGAAATTTCATGGAAGGCGGACAAGATTTTTCTAGTTAGTGGGTTCTAGTCTGGGAACCAAAGGTGTTTGAGAGCCACTATGAAGAATGCTTCCATTAGTTGAAGTACTAGATTTAACTAGTGGAATAATAGTAACATTTTGAATCAACCTATTCAGGGAATGTTTTTTTACTGGCTTCCTTACCAGATTGGCAAAGTGATTTAGGGCAAATAAGGGCTAGAAATGATCTGAACTCCTCTGATAGAAGAAGAGTCCACAACCTCTTATTTTTGTGATGTAGTGTAGATCAGGCACAACATTTTTCATTGAGATTCTGTAGTTCGGAGCATCCTTTGTGAGTACTCGAGCTGTTTGTCTTTTAAAGGCCACAAGTCCTGGAGGGGTGTAACTTCAACTGACCAGGCTTGTCCACCAGATTGTTTAACATTTCTACTCTCATTTGCTTCCTCCAAAATTCTTACAAGCAGATGGTTTAGGAAGCCCGGAAGTCCTTTTAAATTTGTCATCATTTTGAAATGCAGGAGCTGCTAAGCCTTTGTTATTTTAACAGTCATTCGCCTACAGTGCTATACTGTCTGTTTCAATTCATAGTTGCCTGTCGGTACTGGTATGATCTTGCTGATGTCTGGAAACTAGTTGAAGTCTTCTGGGAATTTTTCTTTTGTTTTTGTTTAACATCTGAAAGTCTGCTCAGATTCTGTTTGTAATTTCAGCTGAGTGTTGTGAATAGGCTGGTGTTGCTGTTGGTGATGATGCATTTGTGGTGTTGACAATTTATTGAAGATGATAACTTTTTGTAAAAAGAATATTACTATTTTACAAAAGGCTGGAAATTTTGTAGAAAAAGCTGTGACTGTAAAATTGTGTGGGTTTTTTTTCCCCAAGAGTTTATTCTTTGGTAACGTTTAATACATCTGGTCTTAAATAGAAGTTCTAAAGCTGAAAACTGAAAAAAAAGAGTTGAGTTCATATTTTGGAAGCTATAAAGTCGAGTACTACTGTATGGGGGCAGTGCGTAAGCTAATAAATAGAATGTGAAGGAGTAGATATCTGGAGTACTGTGTCTAACGCTGCGCTGCTCAGTACCAGAAAGATAGAGACTTGCTGGAGCAAGTCCAGCAGAAGATTGTGAAAGTGATTTAGGGATTGGAGCATTTTTCTATACGAGGAGAGGCTGAAAGCTGAGACTGTTAGCCTGGAAAAGAGAAGGCTCAGTTCAGCCTGGCTTTGTGCAATTACACATCTTCACAATTCTCCTCAGCTTGTAGTCTGCTGCCTAGGTTTTTCATTGTAGTTTTTCTCAGCACCTCATTACTCTGGTTAATAAGGAGTTGATTGAAATTAATTGTAATTCTATATATATATATTTATCTTTTTTTTAATTTGGCATTGTAAAATGCTTTTAATTAGAAGTATAAAATGTGTGCTCACTAGATGGCAGCAGATTCTTTAACTGTAAGAATGAAACATTCTGGAGAAACAATAGGTGTTTTGGTACTTTAAAGTGCAAATAAACTTTAATACGATATTTATATTAAGATTAAAATATTAGTTGTTAATATGTAGAACTTGATGCAGTGTTATAGCTAACATTAGAGCTCCTCTGGAAAAGGCTTAAGAACATACCTTCTCAGAACTGTTTTGGGACTGAATATGCAAGATAACATTACTAGAGGCTTGAATTTCATCCTATTTCTTGTTTTGATTAAACATGTTCAATTTCCAGCTATATTGTCTTCATATAACAGATAATACAAAATGCAAGAAGAGAGTCAAATACATGTGTATTATGAATTATTGCAAGTGAAGTGCAACATTAAAATAGCTAGTATTATTTCTCTATAAATATGTAATTGCAAATCCAGGGCTTGTTGAGTGAAAATATTTTCCTTTGAGAAATCAGTTTCTATTTTTAGGGGAGGAGTAAACATACATAATTTGTGATGTGTGGCTGTTTTAAGCTAACTTAAAAAAACTGTTCAAAATGATATTTTAATTTTTGATACTGACCTGAGTTTACTCTTGCATTTCTGTAGCACATGCTCTTTGCATTTGGCAGTTGTGAAGAAAAGTAACCTTGGTCTGAGGTTTTCCGTTCTGAATAACAGTTCTGCATTTTACTAAATGAGCTTTTCAGATGGTGGGTAACCTGAGTCAGTGAAGTTTGCAGTGTGTATTTCCACTAGAGCCTGTGTGTTTGTCTATTAGACTGTATTTTAAAGAGTAACTGAATACTGGAAGAATGGTTTACAAAATGAAATGGGGCAATGGACGAAAAATTCATGTTTTCAGAAAGATGCTTCAGGGTATCAGCCTAGAGATGGGTTCCACAAAGATTTGGTCATGTAAACTGCATTTTTTTATGTGTACTTCAGAGGAGGAAGCTGAGGAGGTGAACTCATCTGTCTGATGAAAATTAAATAAAGGAGTGTCTAATGTAACTGTATCTAGTGAAGCTTATTTTTGTTCAAAAGGACTGCATCAAAAGGAAGTAGTGAAGGCAATATGCAGTCACTCCCATACTTACCACAACTCGATACCTCTGCCAAAACCAATATGATAATGATGTGAGAAAGCAGAAACTGTCTTACAAGGTACTTATTGGGAGCTTTTTTTTTTTCTGTGATGTTTGACTGTCAGACCTGTTTTCCAGGTGCTTCAGGAAAGCCCATCAGTAGTGTATGACCCAGCAAATTCAGTTTAGCACTTGAAATGTTAACTTGGGACCAGTCTTCAAGGCTGATTCCTTACACTGCTTTTTGTAAGACTGACTTTAGTATTTTACGGTTTTGTTTTGATCACTTAGGGTGGGGCTTAATTGCATCTGTACTAACATCACAGTTCCAAAGTGTTTTTTATGTTTTGAAGAGTTAAAAATAATAAATACCACTTTTTTTTTTTAATTGAATGGGATAATTAGCAGCTTGTAGCTGAGTATATTTTCCATCTATGGAAACCTTTTGGCCTATTTGTTCCATTTTCGTTAATATTTCTGGCTTGTGTCATGCTTTTATAGAAGCATTTTGAAAGGTGGAATGCACTTCCTAGGACCTCTGTATATTTTAAGTAAGATGCTGAGAGTATACAGAAAAACTTCTTTTCTGCAATAGCAGATTTCGTGGCAAAATAAAGATATGTGCATACTGCATCTTAAGTACACAAATGCTTTATATTCAGTGATTTGTTCTACTTAATCTTTTCTCACTCTGAAATAGTAGGCTCAGTCCTCTGTTTGTAATATGTTTGCCAAAGCAGGCAGTGATATAACACTTTTTTTGTTAGAGCAGGAATGGTTCATAACTCACAAGAGGCAGATCCCTGAGTGAGTCATTTAGGTCATTCCTACTTGTGTGGAAAAATATTACATCATTGCTCTGTACTCAGTGTTCTATTTATACCATGCCAGAATTTTAAGTACATTTTGCTTTTTTTAGATGCTGTAAACAGTATTGGGGGGTTGTCTTAAAGTTAAGTTACTGCTAGGCCATAGAAGGAGCATTACTGAATCAAGTATTTACAGAGAGACCAGGAGCTAGAGGAGCATGCTGTCTGCTAATTTAAGCTTGCAAGTGTGTGGGGGGGAAGACCTTTGTAGCAGAACGAAGGGATCTATGCGTTCTTTTACTCTGCTGTACTCTTAACCTTCTAGTTCCTGATGATTTTTTTTTTTTCCCTCCCCTTCTTGGTTTTCATTAGAGCAGTAAATAAAGGTGGAGCATAGCTATGAGCATATCTGGCAAATATTGATGAGAACACCTCTAACCTAAACTTATTCTTTTGGGTTGTGGTGACTTCTTATGGTTCATTCACAGCTTTAATTTTCAAGCATATTCCTTGTATAATTTTATGTTGAGAATAAAGTTCCTCATTCAGAATAAATTCCACCCACCAAGTAACTGTGCAGCTGCACCCCTTTGTCCATTGCTCTTGTATTTTCACCAGCTTCATATCTTGTATTACTGTTGTTTGCAGAGTGCTTTTACTTGTCTGCTTATGTTTTCACTAGGTTAAATCAGCTTCTGTGGTTTCATGCTAAGACTTCCATACCGGAAATTTTTCTTGCAGTCAATGCTACTTATTTTTTGCAGACATTTCTTTCACATCATACTTAAACACTGATAAAGGTAGTGAATTTTTCCTCAGGTTTAGCAGAGCAGGGTGACAATTATATTGAAGTTTGTTCTGATATCCTACACAGAGCTGTAATCTGCTTTACTGCAAAACACTAAGAAAAGTATTCTTTTTGTGCTTTATGGTACGCGTATTCTTAAAAATTCTATGATGTTACCTTGGAGGCAACACCCTTGAGATGCAGCTTTTACCAGACCTGTGAATAGAATGAACTGCACTGCCAACAGTGGGGGGTGTGGGTGGGTTTTTTTGTGTGGTGCTCTGCGTTTTTTTTGTGGTGTTTTTTTTGTTTGTTTGTTTGTTTTGTTTGTTTTTAAGATTGTATTGTGATTACTCTGGGGTTTTTGCTTGCATCAAAATATTAGTTACAGTTATTTCTCAATCTGAAAAGTTTCAGTAGGAAAGGTTTAGGGAATATATATGTGTGTGTGTATATATATATATATAGTGTGTTGATACTGTCAAGCATAAATGGAGTTGGGCAGGGTCAGACCTCCCTTCAAGAACAAGAATTGAGCTGTAAAATGTTGTTATGGTGGGTTAGAAGGTGGCATATTTCAGAGTGCCGAGGACCTAGAGCTCATGTGCAGAAGTGATTTACTACAACTTAATGAGAGTACACATGACAGATAATTCACATGTGCACTTTGAACACATGGCAAATGTGAGAGAACTTAAGTTGCAATAACTTATTTGTCTAAGCACTGAGAACCATAGGTCCATAGGCAACCATGACCTCCAGCTTGTAATCAAGGTCTTGATTCCTGTTGTATATTGAAGATCCCTGATATTCTTTAAGGTTAACTGTAACTCTTTGTGTTTGGGATGCATTTATCTAGTTATTTGTGTCTTGTGTGCAGCTCTTGTTGCATACCCCCCCCCCCCCCCCCCCCCCTTGCTTTCAACTTAACTTGTAAATCCCAGACATTTTGGTACATTGTCCTGCAAGTTACTGTTCCGTTTGGGAATGCTAAGAGACTGCCTTCTTATAATGGAGAACTCTGCTGTGTAACTTAGTGTTTAATTAAATATTTCAAAATGTTACATTAATGCAGACTGTTGCTCTCTTTGAACTCAGGTGACCGGGTCATAGACGTAGGGTCAGAGTGGAGAACTTTCAGCAATGACAAAGCAACAAAAGATCCATCTCGAGTCGGGGATACCCAGAATCCTTTGTTGAGTGATGGCGACTTGAGTACAATGATTGGCAAGGTAACACTTAAAATGCTAAATTTTACTAAGTTTGAGTGTTTTTGTCAACTACATGTTTGTATGTCTATAGGGAAGTTATTCAGAGAATGTATTTACAAAGAGATTTTGTCTAAACTGAACTCTAACATTGCAATGGTGTGTAAAATGTGGCTCTTCCCTGGTGGTAGCAGGAAAGGGCTGACCTCTTCAACAAAAGAGAAGTTTGCAGTGCTGTGGGGTTACTTGCCACTCTTTGGTATGCTGCTATAAATAGAAAAGCTGATGTTGCAGTCTTTTAAGAAACACTTCGACTTAGCCGTGTATATTTGAGACGATTCTGAAATAACAGATGCTTAGTTTTGAGGCCTCAATAGCTAGTATTGCCCAACTTGAACTATCATTTTTTGTAATAAAATCTGTATCAGATTCATATTGGAGACCCGGAGATCTACGTGGATGTTGTACATGTTCCTCCAGTTAATGTTAAAGCACTAAATGTAGAATTCTGTCATGGTGTGAGTGCTCCAGAAGAAAGTATTAAATGTATATTTGAGTTGAAATTTAGTGGTACAGCCACTGTTTCTGTGCTGTTTCCCATGAGAGAGCAAGCAAGATTAATCACGTGACCGTCCTCCCTTTAATGAAGTAGTGACCCAGGTAAGGTTTCATTATGGTACTTTGTTATATTTTTTTACTGCAAAATCCAAATTGATTTTTGTGGATTTCTTGAATGTTTCCTGAAAGGTGGTCCAGTTGCTGATAAATAACTGTTAAAAATGTGTTGCTGCTTTGTGCGTTGTAGTACATTCACACCAGGATTTCTCAGAAGTTTTTGTTCCAGTGATGTTGCTAGATGAAGAAGCAGATATACCTAAATATACATTGATATGTAAAGGGGAGTGTGCACCATACTTCTCAACCAAGAATTCTTCAAAGAGATGAAGTTGACTCGTGAATACTGGTATGGACAGCTAATCTTTCACCTTTGGTGAAAAAGAAACCTTCTGTTCAAAGGATTGTCCCAAGTAGATGCTTTTGTTTTGGACAACTCCAAGCATTGCTGCCCACCAGATTTTAGGATGCCTTATGGTGGCTTTTGGAATCTGTTCAGGCAAACTAATTTCTACACTGCTCCATTAAAAAAGTTGGTGTTGCTAAGTAGCTTGGTGAAATAGTCCTGTAGAAGTCACTGGAGTTTTAATGTCACCTGTAAAGGTCCAGAAAGATTGTAGTTCTTGGGGCCTGGATTTCTGTTGCTGATTTGGTCAGCTGTGATAAAGATCAGATATATGCCTTTATAGACAGATGGAGAAATGGACTGTTTGCTCCAGGTTCACACTGTTGTCTCTTTTTGGAACTGTGTAAATACAGGGTTTGTTTCTGGGAGCTCAGTTTAATTCAGTAGGTAGGATGACCTTCTGAGCTCTTTTAGAACCTGTGTGTTGGAAAAGACAAAAGATACTTCAGCTAAAGGTAGAATTTGTATCCAGATGAACAGTGACTTGTGCTGTTAACCCTCTTCTCTCTGGTGGTTCAGATCCTCTTTTAGAATAAGAGGGATAGCAGCCTCAGTGAGAGAATTAAAGACATAAAGAAATGTCTGTGAAAGTTTTTCAGTGAAAACTAAAAATTTTTGGAGATGGACACTGATCTAATGAAACAGTTTTGCTGTTAACCAGAACAGCCCAGAACAGGCATGAGCAAACTTGCTGTAGCAAAGAGTGCCATTAGTGAAGACAAGATGTGGGAATGTCAGTGTGGCGTGATTAACCTATGAGAACTGTGAATAAAAATGTCCAAGTACTGGAACTGCACGATCATGTTGGAGAATGTAAAAGGGGCAGTCTGTCCTACTGTGGATATTTATTTGCACAGGGAGGAATCATAGAAGGGACACATAATTTTCTACAGGAAATTGGGAATCTCTTTGACAAATCAGGATGTGTTCTGTGCAAGAGTTCCTGTGTTTGTCTTGCCAGTGAGCAGGGGCTCTGGGATGTCAGCTCATTGATGAGAACTCTGTATCAGGAGCTGCTTTTTTTTCTGTCATTTGTATGAGAATGGCTTGTATCAGAAGATGCTGAAGAAATTTCCTATCAGTGCAGAAAGGGCATGAATTTTACAGAAAAAATAGCTAAACCAAGGAAGCAGTACATTTCTCAAGCAGTCTTCTGAAGTCCTTGCCAGCAGTAGGCTGGGATTGACCTAGATACGCACAGTGGTTGAACAAGGGTGAAATTGGTGTAGTCATGAGGAAGACAAGTAGTATCTGACAGAGTACAGAACAGCCTTCATGAATTCCAGAGGATGAAGCAGGGTAAGATTGTATTTCCTCAGTTAACAACAGGTCTGAGAATGGCCTGGAGTGGACCCCAGATTTGTGTGCTACAGATTGCTTTAGCCTTTTAAAAAGCACGGGACGGGGAACAGATGTATTCCTTTCTGCTTGAGGTAGAGCTACAGATAATAGAATCTTTAAAACAACACTGCCCCTGCCCAAAACAAAAAAAAAACCAACAAAAAAAAACAACCCAAAAAACTCCACCACCACCAAAACCCCAGCAACCCCAAAACATAACCTGTGTTGTGGAAAATCCAAAAGAGAAGGACATTGATAATTCTCATGGCACATCGTGTCAGAGTTTTATTGTAGACTCCTGGGAATGTAGGTGGAATTGGAGTCTGAACCGCTTGCCAGTTACAACAGTAAAGTTCTGGTGACTGGCTGTTGCCTTGAAATGGTAAAGGAAGGGGTCAGTTCTGCTTCACAGAATCGTTTATCACTCTTTCCTCTTTGAAACCAGGAGGTGCTGCTTTGGGACTCCTTTCTACTGGAGGTATGTGGTCTGTATCTGCTAGCAGCAAGAGACGCTGCTTTGCCCATGCAAAGGGTTTAGTTCCTAATTGGTTTTAGTACTTAAGGGACCCATCTGTCGTAGGCAGCAACAGCCTGTGTTGGAAGAAAGATTAATTTGTCTGTGGAGAGGAGGATGAATAGCATAGTTGGCTGTGGTGGAAGTGGTTTGCGTTCTTCAGGCAGATCTTCGGGATAATGGCACAGAACTGTATCTCTGAAAGTAGATACTGTGTGCTGCAGTCGATCTGATGGCAGTGCAGATCAATTGGAGATGTGGTGACCTCTGGCGTTAGTTGTGATTGCCAGAATATTATAGTTATTTCTAAAATCCTCATGTAAAATTAAAAAAAAAAATTAACTGAACAAGCAGGTCCTAGATTTGCCTTGATATAAAGAAAAAGTTAAATTTTGCTACTTATCTTGTGGAAAAAGTTGTCTTTTGTTACCCTTCGTAGTTAATCTATTCCTTTTTGTAGTGGGTGCAATTACAAAAGAATTTAGGCTGGTCAAACAAGAAACTAATGTAATCTCCTGGTATAGAATTCCTATCCTTTGATCAGATGCCTCTGGAAGGAAGCTGGCTGTTGTCAGACTGCATGGCCTGGATCTAGAAGTGCTATGTTGATAAGCAGTGGCAAGATATCAAGGGCTGATGATTGAAAAAGAAGAAAAGATCCATCAGACTCTATAATGAGGTAGTTGTACTGTGCAAGAAGACTGCTGGATCTGGGGTCACTTCTTGGTACTGTGGATAACCTCAAGTCAATTATGTGGATGATGGTGATATTTCTACTTTCTACTACTAAAGGGGATACACTGGGGTACAAAGCTGTTGGCTGCCAGCATTGTAAGCCTAACCTCCATTGAGCCCCTTCAGAGATGACCACTGTTTACTGGACTGTGTTTTCTCACTCTAGCTATCTTTGAGGCTGTTTCCAGGATCGTATCCATGCGGTTTCTGCTCTGTTTGAAAGCCAAACAGGTGGAATTCCTGACTTTGACAGGTACCTTTTTTGCTGAGATGGGAAAGATACGAGTAGATGTCTCATAAAGGCCACAACAGTAAAACACACAATCCTTAAAAATCCTTAAAGTCTGTTTAATTTCATTTAAAACTGTATGGTTTCTGTCTTTTCCACAGAGGGAAATAGACTCCTGACATGGTTGTCAAGGGCTGAAGCCAGCGAAGTATTGTCTCTCTACTGAAAGCTCCAGAAAGAAAGTAGATGGTGCATTTAAATAGCAAATGCAGGAAGAATTGCTGTGGTTTATTTAAGTGGTTGAGATGGAAGAGTATTTTCCAACCCTTTTATAGTTGTGAGCTGTATATTGGGTACGGCTCTTGGAGGGTGCTTTTACTGACAGGGTAAACCCCTTTGGCTAACAGTACTTGCCTATAGCTGCATTGGTAGTTTCAATATACATGAGCAAATGTTCAAAGGAAAAGGTAACCATAAGTACGAGCAAGAAAGTAAAAAATGAGAGATTAAGGAGAACCATTTAAAAACAAAACAAAAACCTTTTAGGTGCTGTATAGTGGACCAGGGAAAATCCCTGTGGTGAAGGGGAATACTTGATGGCCCCAGGACAGAGCAGTGCTTCCTGGTAAAGGACTATCTGGTATGAAGCCTGAATGAACAAGGACTGGGGACTTGCTGTCAGGGTTGTTAGGCCTTTGTCTGTGGTCGCTCTTCTGGCATCTATAAGATTTTGAGCACATGCAGTTCCTGTAAGCATTTGTGCATGGCGCTCATCTAGGAGTCTGTGATGCACATGAATGTTGTAATGCATTGCAGGGAACAGGGATATGAATGATGGCCAGGGAGGAGCCTTTTGACCCAAGATGTGTATGTTTTGGGCCAAGGGAAGTTGTTTTGGCATAATTTCTGAAAAGAAGGTCTAGCGTTGCAGATAGGTTTGTAATGCTCTTTGTGGCCTGAAGTTTGTGCTTGATTCTTGGTCTTTGTTTACCTTTGAACCTTACTGGGAACCTTTGGATAGTTGGAGGTGTTCATCCAGTAAAGGAAGTGGGATTGCCTTTGGAGCAGCCCTCTGCTGTGTTGGTGCCAGGGTCATTTCTTGGCGGTTCTTTCATCTGAAAGGATGTTTGAAGGAGTAGAAAAAAACCCCAAGAACAATCTTGGAATTGGCATCTGTCATAGAGGGCCTATCCAAGGGGCTAAGGAAACTTGTGAGGGAGGGTTTTGTGCTGAAGTCCTTGGTTTCCACAGCAGTATCAAAGTGTGTGTGCACCACAGATATGGGTCTCAACAATAGAGGTATCCACCGAGGTCATCAGAAATGGATGTAACTGGAGTCCTTGGGTGTGGGGAATTGGAACAGTGTAAGTGAATGGTCAAGAGTGAGCGTTATTAGTGTCAGCCAAAGAACCTGTATTAAATGCAGATGTGCACCAGGGAGAGATTATAGAATTGGAGGCTGTCTTAAAATAGAAGGACAATTCCCAAGAACATGGATCAGGAAAGAATAAATGAGCTCTGACTCCATCTGGGCAGCTCAGAGGAATACAGTGGTGCCAGGGTGTGGTCTGCCCTTTGTTCACTGTGTTCTGGCGCCACCTTGTACCACCCAGGCATCCTGATACATTGCTGAGTCTTCAGCCTGAGAACTTTGGTGTGCAAGTGCTGGATGTGAATAGCCAGGTTAGCAGTCAGTCGTAGATCAAGATCTGCTTTATGCTTACTGGTTTTGGCAAAACAGAACAGTGTAGTGGTCTGTGTCTGCAGCGGCCATCATATCAGCTTGTTTAAATGACCGAATCTGTCTGCAATGAAAGTTGGATCTGCAATGAAAGTTGGATGCCGTTGCCCAGCTAAATTGTTTGAAGGTCCCAGCAAGAAATAAATGCTTGCCGATTCAGGGAATCCAGGTTTCTACTCATAACGTGGAATTGTCATGAAGAAGTGTTTTCCACTTGAGAGAACTCATGGGCCCACACACTGTGACAGCAAACACATAAGTAGACAATATAAATTACGGACATTCCTCTTCTGATCTTACAGGCTATGTTGTCGTCATCAGCTAGTACTAATCTGGCACGGCATTATTTGTTAAAAGATGTGTTTCAGACTGATGGCTAAGTGAAGACCTTAAACATTTTTAGACCCTCTTAGTTGGGCAAAATTGATTGTATATCTAACAGAAGTATGCAATGTGCACTATCAGTTGTAAGGTCCAAAAAAAAAAAAAGGCATGTTGGAAGTTGGTTTTGAAGTTGTAAGGTTGAGTTGGTGACTCTTACTTCTAAGACCTCAAGCTTTTCTTTAAAGAGGTCTGTGGTTTTCCTGTAAAGGCAGAATATATGGATATTTACATTTTGCCACAATTAAGGCTTGCAACTGCTAACAGGCACAGCATCAAATTGGTTTTGAATAGGTCATTGGTTTGGATGTTCTCTTTGCCCATGCCTTCATTTTCATATTTGAGTTATCGTTGTAACAACTGGTCTCCAGTTGGCCATAACATTTTGTTTTTCTGACTCGCCAGTCTGCCACAGTGCAGATGCAGCCCAATTGACATATGGGTTGCATGAAATCTAGTCTTGGACCTCAGCATTGGTGACAGGAGTAATGAGTCACACATTGGCTACATATTATTCATTTTATTCTTTAAAATACTGTTACAATAGGAAAGAAAAATCCTTGCATAATCCGTGGAAATCAATTCGCTATTTGAGACTTGTGCAAAGTATAGAACCCAATGCTTGAAACAATGCTCGATTGTATGATTTACTTCCGTGGTGTTTATTTGCACAACTGTTCGAACTGAATGCCTTGTATTAAGGTGTATAAAGCTGGAAGGTGTTTGCTCTTGAAATGAGGAGGAAGTTGCTTGTGTTTCATTGACAATAAAAAATTTTCTTTTCAGGGCACAGGTGCAGCAAGTTTTGATGAATTTGGGAATTCAAAGTACCAAAATCGCAGAACTATGAGCAGCTCTGATCGTGCAATGATGAATGCTTTTAAAGAAATTACGAACATGGCAGACAGAATCAACCTCCCTAGAAATATAGTTGTAAGTTCATGTCTCCCTCCCTTAAATTGTTCTGGCATTGACTTAGTTAGCATAATATAATGAGCACATGAATTTTTGATATTGCTGCTAATTAAATGGCCTAGAGTTAATTAAATTTAGTCTTCTTACTTTGAAGGATCGAACAAATAATTTATTCAAGCAAGTGTATGAGCAAAAGAGCCTGAAGGGAAGGAGTAATGATGCTATTGCTTCTGCTTGTCTCTACATAGCCTGTAGGCAAGAGGGTGTTCCAAGAACGTTTAAAGGTAAGTTCTCAGTGATACAGATTGAATTTTGCTATGAAGTAAAGGTCTAGTTACTGTCGCTGTAGGAGGTTGGTTTTCTCATTCCTGGACTTTGCTGAATTGGTTGTTCTCAGCTACAGCTTACCTTTGGGGGGGATGATAGGAGGGGGTCTGGAAATTTGTTATATTTGTGAAGTGAGTAGGCTCTCAGGCATGGGATTTTTGGTCATAACGCATTAAAAAAAATTAGCATTTGAAAGTCATTTTGAGTGTTGGTGAAACTTAAAAGGTATTGCTTTGACTGGAGGGTGATGGGGACTGTTGTAACTGAATTTGAACCGACAGTTCTGCAGTAAATATGTGCAACTCTTCCCTGACAGGGATGTGGCTTTTTTTGGCGTTGAGTACTAAATTTCCTTTACTAAGCAAGCTGTATTAGTTAGCTCCTTAAGAAAAATGTGCCCTGACTGGAGTGATTTGGAAGTTTCACAGATGTGCAAAGCTTATTTAGTGATGGCGGCCTTCATGACATTGGCCTTCTTTGTGGGTCTTAATATAATGAGAATCAAATTTGATTATTTTGGGGGAGCAAATGCTGTCAAGCCTAAAGTTTAATTTTTACTCTTTGTTTAGAAATATGTGCAGTGTCCAGGATTTCAAAGAAGGAAATAGGCCGGTGTTTTAAACTTATTTTGAAAGCTCTCGAAACAAGTGTTGATCTGATTACAACTGGAGACTTCATGTCAAGATTCTGTTCCAATCTGGGTCTTCCCAAACAAGTACAAATGGCAGCAACACATATTGCCCGTAAAGCTGTGGAATTAGATTTGGTTCCTGGGAGAAGCCCTATCTCTGTAGCAGCTGCAGCTATTTACATGGCATCACAAGCTTCTGCAGAGAAGAGGACACAAAAAGGTAAAACTTTTTTTTTTTAACATTTTTTGTTTTTCTCCTTCCCCGTGTCTTGCTGGTTGAGAGAATTCAATGTTGTTGTAAAACTTGCATGAGGTCTGTGCAAGTAATGATAAGCTGCTGTTCTAACTGGACACAGCAAGGACCAAACCAGGATCTCCCACTCCCCAAAATGAAAATTGAGTAATTGGCTGTGCTCAGCATAAACTTGAGTTCACTTTCTTCCAGCACTACGAGTTGGATTCTTGAATGCAATAGACCAGTGCGTTCAAATGAGCATAGTTTTAACCTTATCCATGCTAATGTTTGCATGTGTTACATTCTGCTGCTCTAAAATGCTCCAAATGCAAACTGGGGGGCAGTTGCAGGCAGCATTATGGCTTTAGATTACATTGAGTCTTTAATTATTCTAGCAGCCAGGGAATCTCATAAATTAGTACATGTTCCTTGACTTCTTGTGAGCCTGTGATAGAGATTGGAAGCGGTGGGATAGCAGGCTTGGTTGTAGCTCACCTTTGGCATTACTCTCTTCTGGCAGGGTAGCCTTTAGGAAGCTGGTTCAGAGCTGTTCTTGAGTTTCAGAGCAGCATGGATCAGCCTCCAGGGCTCAAGAGAATCAGGCCTGTGTGGGGGCGGTGCACGGGGAAGGAAGGGAGCTAAGGCTGTGGTGGTTAGAACTTGGTGTGACAAATGGATCCAAGTGCTGGTAGCTGGCTGTGAAAGCTCTGTTGATGTGTCTAGTCCAGTTCAGGTCAGAAATGTTAAAAATCTAGCAATTTCTTAGTGGAGAGATGCTTTTAGGTAAAGAATAGCCTTTATCTGTCAGGTTGTGGTGCTTTGTTCTGCACTAATCACTACTTATTCTGTCCCTGGAGCTTTCATCATGTTGGCAGTTTCCTGGGCATGTGAGTGATCTAGAGCCCAAGCAGTATGGTGCCTTTATCCTTGCTCACGTTGAGCTATTGGATTATGGCTCTTAAGAGTGATTGTTAAAATACAGCTGCCTGCCATGGATACAGACATGACTCCATACTCACTTCAGTGTCCTCAGACAATGCTGAAGGCTTTCATGCAGTCAAGGTTTAAATTTCAAACTTGGTTAAATCTGGAAGAAATTCAAGTTTCTGTGCATCTCAAGTGTTTCTTCAGCTCATTAAACAGTGCTCTGTGCCTCTGACTTACTTCTCTGTGCATTTTAAAGTAAATGTCTTTCATGTTTAGCTGAAGGTATCGCTTTTTGTCTATGCCTAATTTTTTTTGCTGGTTTTGCTTATATTTAATTAAAGCACAAAAATGATCCTGATGTTGATGATGATGATGTATTAGAATGTTGCTACGCACATGTAGAGTTTGCAGTAGATGTTTCTAATGACTTTTGCACTCTTAGCCCTCTGCCAATTTGAAACTGATACTATTCCAAGATGGATAGCTTTAAGTTGAATTATGGCACGTGAGAAGACTTATGTATGCAAAGTATTAGTCACCATGGTTAAAACCCTTTTTACCAGGCTTTTGGGAGAGTTAGGAATGAAGCTAAGTGTATAGCAGTTTTTGATAAATTATGCTTGCTGGTTTCTTCAGTACAAATGGCAAAAGTAAGAACTAATCACTTATCTGCTTTTTGTCTTAGAAATTGGTGATATTGCTGGTGTGGCTGATGTTACGATTAGACAATCGTACAGGCTGATCTATCCTCGAGCTCCAGATCTCTTCCCAGCAGACTTCAAGTTTGATACCCCAGTAGACAAACTACCACAGCTGTGAAATTGCAGAGGGTTACTTTTAATTTCTATTAAAAAACAAACAAAAAACAAAACCCAACCCAACAACAACAAACTTTTGGTTTTTGCCTATAATAAAGGATGTACAAAGTGTTAATATTGAGTCTTCATGTTGTGGAGATGGAGATGGAGCGTAACTGCTGGAACGCAGCACACATTCCAAGGGTAAACAAACTCATTGTGTGGCATTTCGTTATGTATATATTAGTGGAAGTAAATATTTAATGATTGTTGCAACAACCTTAATTTCATATTGTTGAACTTATTTAGATTTCTTTTGTAGGGATCTAGTAAGATGTATTTTGGAAAATCTAAAATATTATGTAATTCCCAAATAAACCCTTTTCCAAAAACACTTACCATCTTGTTGATATGACTGCAACTTCACATGCACATACTGTTCCACATGCTGAGAACTGGAATGCAGTCCAAAAGAATGGTAGAGTTAGCTTCATACTTATAGACTTGGTCACAAGGCTGCTTAAATGCTCACTTTCTTGACAATTTTTAATCTCTAGTGTGACTTTAGTATTTGTAGTTAGCTGTACAGTAGCATGTGGATGACTTAACCCAGAATGCAAGCAGTTGTTGAAAAGCAGTTTGAATATTGGCACAACTGCTGCTGAAGATATCCAAATTTGTTGTGAAAGGAATAGTCACATCCTTGGCACAGTCTCCCTGATTTTCACTGATGTGTCTCTGCTTCGCTTCTGTGAATTTGACATAATGACAAAGCAGCTAAAGAGAAACATAAGGACTCTTAACTTTAGTTGACTTCCTGACATCTTTGTGATGCTTGGTACTGTACAAAGGCAGGTAAAAAATATTTCTGGTAAAAGTTTCTGTTAAATGTTCTGGCCTGTCAGTCCACCCTGCAGTCTGGCTGGCCAGTGGTTAAGCTTTTGGCACTGTTATGTTTGAAGTGAGCACTTGCTTGTTTGAAATGATGCACCAGGTGCTGAGGAGTGAAGGCCAGAAAATATTCAGCCCTCCCCCACCTAACAGCTTTGAAAACTAGTTGCCTCCTGACAGTGTCCCTTTGTGTGCAAAGCAACAAATGTACTTAACTGGGAGTCTTTGGGTTCCTGAGTTAATTTTGTATCACAGGTGCAAATTCATTTTAATTATCAAAATGAACAGCTGAGGGGTCAGCTTGCTACACATCTGGTCCTAAGCCATCCAGGGGGAAGTCTGTGTGTCCAATGCTAATAGCACTAATTATCAATAGCCCTCACTCTTTTCTTGCTGGTTTAGTTTGAATCCTCTTCTATTGAAATGTGGCAGCTCAATGTTTTTTTCTGTAAACAAATAACAAAGGGTGTATGGTTCTGTTACACCACTGAAGCTGTTGGTTGCAGTCATGATAAAATCTGGTGCAGATGTTAAAGGTGGTGTTCTTAGTGGTCTGGAGGGATTGTATTCTCATGTATTTCCTTAAACTTTGTTGCAACATTTTCTGTTACCTGGGCTTTCCCTGTCTTGCTCTGAGCCACTCTGTCTACCTCTGTGCAAGAAGGTGTGATGCTTTGACTAGGCAGGGCCTGACCTTTAATGTACTGTTACAGGTTGGAAACGCAAAGGTGAAAGTTCTTTTACTGTGAGTGTACTTTCTGGCACAGATTAGTATGTTAAATCTATGGCATGCAGTGCAGGTTAAAAATGGCTGAAACTTAGATTTACAATAATGCTCTTATTTTAAATGCTTTCAGGCATTATGCAGGAGCACTTGACATGTGAGTGGTGAGCATTTGCAGTTGAAATTGTCACATACAGCAAAAGCTGTCTGGACTGAAATTTAAATACGTCTCTGCAAAGCTCTGGAGTGCAGCAGATGGAGGCAGGGATGTACTATCCTGGCTTGACCCTGCCTCTTCCTGCAATTCTGCAAGCAGTTCCTGTACCTCCCTTGGTGCGGAGATGGTAGTAATTGTGCAGCCCAAAGAGGCAGAACTCGGAGTATGCTTGAAGGGGCTGTATATTGTGAAAATGAGTTACCCCTGGTCCCAGTAGACTATGGTTAATATCCAGATAAAAGAGGAGTGTAACTCTGAATTCATCTTTCAGGCAGTTATGACCCCTTTACTAAGCTGCTTTGATGAAGCTAAGGAATTGGCTTTCCTTACAGAAGCTTCACATGCAGAAATGAGCTCTCCTTGTTCCTGACTGGAGCACTTCAGTGTGGGGGATGTCTGTGTGCAGCTGTGTGTATGGTATACCAGCAGTTCTTGGGGTTGCAGGGATAGGTGTGGGGGAGCTGGACAGGAGGTTGTTGCAGCTCTGCAGCCTGTTTTAGCTAATTGCTACCTTCTTGTGTTACCAAAGCTAAGTGGTAGCAAAGGCTGTGTGACAACTAGACCCTATAGTGAAAACAAGGAGACTAGCTACAGTTCAGGTGTTCATAGGTTTTGGGTTCTCTGCAAATGCGTGTGTTGTTGCTGGGAGGTGGTTCAGCAGTGAGCCTGGGAGAAGACAGGAGTGCTGAAGGGTTGCATTCCCCACACACAACAAAGGCAAGGGCATAGCATCTTCAGGCACCTCCTATGTTAATTCAGCAGCAGTTTAGACTAGGTATTTGAAACTGTATCTTCATTTGGAGCCAGCCCTTTCTGGCAGGATTGCTTAGCTAGGTATTGAACTGAAGCGGCTCTAGGCTACGGTCTCATGAAATTTTAGTTTGTTCTTAAAAGTAAAGATTTCTTTGCTAAATGCATCAGAAAAGAAAGCTTTGTTCTCTGCTTAAAGAACAAGCTCATTGATGGTTGGGTATAGGTTTTTGTTTATTTACAGAGCTTTCCTGTATAATGGGGGGGGGGGGGGGGGAAAGAAAGAGACTTATAATGGAAGAAATACCCAGGAGGGGAGTGAATGTTGTCTCCCCCTGTGCTCAAAGAAAGCCTATGAAGGGAGAATGCTGATTGAAGCTGGCCAGACTTCAACAGACATGGTCTTTGCTCCCTTCAGAAGGGCTGATCACCCAAGCAAGGGGAGGCTACCTTCCTCCAGCCTCAGAAAGAAGGTATGGTCAGAGATAATTATTTATTTTGGCATTTTAAAAAATGAACGGAAGTACACTAAGCTACCACTAAGAGACTGGGTTTCTGCAAGTCCCTTCCTGAGTCCAAGTTCTTTTCTGAAGTTACCTGTGGAGAAAACATGACAAATCACTTCCAAGAAACAGCAAAATCATGTTTGGGACACAATTTACAAATTACTCTATTTAGAACTTTAATTTGTGATATTAATGACTGCAAAACACTTAGAATGACATTTGTTAAAGGCACATTTCATTTTAATGCATAGTGTACCATTCTAAAATATCCTAATTTCCTTACAAAGTGCTTGAGCAGCCACATACAGATAAAGTATAGCAAAATATATTTACAATCTAGGGTTTAAAATCTTAATCTGCCTAAAAATATTTAAAAAACTACAGAGATAAAATTAGTGCTTTCTTTCAGCTTAACTGGGTGAAATTCCCCTGCCCTCTAATTTTTTTTTTTTTTAGTGATTTACTTAGATTAAAAAAAAGATTTCTGTACAAGACATAGTTACAAAAAGGTATTTTTGAGGATACTTTCATAAGTGTTAAGCACCCTGTTAGATGCTCATATATATTTGGGAACCAAAAAGGGTGAGCTCACTGTACCTCAAAAGTATTGGTTTCAGCTAGATACAGGAACATAATTTGCTTCTTATTAATTAGAATCTGGAAACAAGTAATTGCTGAAAAGTTGGCTCACTCTGCCCAACATGATTTGTAACGCTGGTAAAGATGCCTGCCTTGTTCCTGCAGGGGGGGATGCTTGATTTAGACCTATTAATTTTTTTTTTCCTTCCCTAAGCCTCTCCCCTGCCTGACCCTGCAGGTCTGTCCAGCATCAAAATTTTAAACAACCACCTTAGCATTGCATATTCAAATGGTTTGCATTTCTTCTTTTAATGAATAAAATTACAAACACTGAATTCATTTGAGTACTGATTTTCACTGTCTTAGCCCATGAACAGCAAACTCCTGGCTAGGATGAACCTCCTGTGAGATTACATATGCAATCAGCTCTGAATGGTGCTAGAGCTAAGAACCATGTGGGAAATCGGTTTTCTAAGAATTAATGTTTGCCCACAGAACACCAGATGCCAAAAATAGGTCTTGGTTTACAAACACACACAGTGTCTGGTCTAAATTATTTTTCAACTTTTGAGGTACAGCTTTTTAGTGTTAAGGGGTTTATAAAATATACACTGTTTTTATCAAAAATATTTATACATTCTGTTACAATATATTGCTTTTACCCTCAGTAACTGCCAATCTAAGTTCTGGAGTTCTGTGGCCTGTATGTATACAAATATTTTTTCCACTCAGACTTCTGTGTTGTTCACTTGGCCACTGTGCAAAATTAATGAAGTGGTATAATTAAATTACTTGCCTGGATGTAAGAATACATTACAACTTCCAAATATACATGTTCACAGCATGTATACATTGAAAATCCTTATGTTTTGTAAAAGTGATATGATATTGTACAGCAGATACAGGATGATCTAGGTGGTTAACTTATCTGTCCACTTGGTGAGTGGGGAAGGCATGAGGTTGAGTACAGGAGTGCATGGGCCTGGCAAATGCATATGCCTTACTCTTTGTGGTTAGACTGAGCAACATCCTTGTTACATTCTTCATATCAACCAGGGTTTTAAGCCATGCTTAAAAAGCTTGAAGGCAAAACTGTTTGGCAAGTGGCTTTGGTAAACTTTCTGGATTTTTCTGGATTTTTCTTGGTAATGGAAGCACTTACGCTGTTGTTATCTCAAAGGCAAGGTGTTTAACATTTTTCCTAATAAATACCATAGAAAATTTACAAAACAAGGCATATCTGTTCTCCATACCATTATTTTAAGAACACAAGATGAAGGTGTACATAGAAATGTGTAGTTTTACAGACTGCACAAGATTAATATTAAACTGAAAGCATTTGCCTTCTCCAGCTAGAACCATGTTCTGTGTGAGTGTCATCAGTATCCCAAACTTGTATTTCAATGTGACTGACTGGAGATAAGCAATTACCTAGCTCAAAGTCTGCTTTTCCCACTTAAGGCAGATACTTTAAAAAGCGATGTTATCTGCTGTGGAAGAGTGAGAGAAACAGTACAGATCCACGTGTGCCCATGTGTGAGAAGCTTAATACAGCCTAGGTTCACCAACTCAGCTTAAGAACTCCATAGACCTGCTTTCCAGTGCTCAGATAAAAAACAATGTACAGAGGCCACTCTTCACAAGAGTGTTAAAACAGTACTTAAAAGGATCTTCATGTGATTTAAAAAAACCCAGAAGCTACAGGTGGCACAGAGAGCAATTGAAGGGTCGGTATTCTTCCGAGAGAGGCATTCTTGTGAGCCAGTCAGCTGGGGTTTCACAGTGTCTAGAAGTTAACACCAATCAGCAATGTAATCAAAATCTCTGAACATTTCCTGCTCTTCTTCTGAAAGTATCCTTGGTTCCCGAGGTGGAGTGAGGATAGGTGCTTCAGAGGTAAATTCGTCATCGAAATTACTAACATCTTCTCGTCCTCTAATGGTGGGTACAAAAGGAGGCTTCACTTTCTTGGCCAGCAAAGCATTCCAATCTATTAGCTGTAAAATAAACCAATTGATGTTTAGTTTCCTGTCTCTACTCCATAGTGGCCTTAGAAATAATACTAGTTTGTACTTACCCTGAAGAAGTGATGCTTTTTGACATCCTCAGCATCCTTCTCTCCTGCTCCAAGACGCCGCTCTGGATTTCTTCGTAGCAGCTGACAAAACATGCAAGAGATTTCAGTGCAAAAATTCAGAGGCAGGGGGAAGAACTAGGGAGGATGACTGCTACTGTGTAAGAGCCAACACCAAGATTAGATGGACAGTGACATTCATACTGCCTGACCTACAGAAAATTCTTGGTTCTCAAAGAAAGGTTAAGTCAAAACTTTGTGTGTACAGAGCTAGAGATAGCAGTGCTCTTGTAGAGATGCCTGAACGTGTTAGCACAGTTCCACCAGCAGCCTAGCTGTGAAGACAGACAGCAGACTCATCTGTCCCACTGCAGATTTTGCTACCTGAGGTCATTTGTGGGGCTACTGTTCACCATAGATTGAAAAGTGTGCTTTTTGCTGGAGAGGATACAGAATTTACATAAGCTAGTATTTCTGGCTTGGCTCAGAAGAGAGATGACTTTGCCCTCTCCTGTGCCCAGCTATTTCACAGCAGTTGGTTACCATGAGACGGTGAATGCTGCTTTACACACCCAGCAAAAATAAAAGGGTTTTCTAGTTAACAACAGAATTAGATGCTCCTGCTTGTGAATCATGCTGCTGTGAGCAGACCCCTGTTCCGCGCAGAGTGCCGAGCATCAGGGTGGGTTGATACATTCATGATGCAGCCATCAAAAAATAATGTCTACTATATTATGCAAGACTTTCTCAGACAGGAACAGTGCACATACAGCTACAACTAGTGAATTGTGAGCACAAAGTTCATGGTACACATACTTTGGGTGCAGTGCAGCAGTCCCCTGTGGATATCAGCATGCTAATTTTCACAGTAAAAATACGCTCCCCAGGTACTGCCTTAAAACTGCATTCTTCCTTCTTTCTATAGAAAACCACTCCCTAGGAGTAAGCAATCATTTTAAGCTATAGAATATTTATGCTATTACTTGAATACTTATGTCACAGTAACTACTGTGACATGCTTTAATTTACATGCTGCTGCACGTTGCTGAATTGGGTGCTAGACTGATACTCAGTGTCAGACATTTAAGTCGAGAGGCTTCTTCCAAAGGCTTTGACTCACCTCCAGTAGATGCCTTTTATCAACTGTGATAAGCTTCTAACTTAGACAGCTTGTAGCATCTTCTTTAGATAAGTAAGTAGAGGCATTACACTAAGGAATAGGACTAATAACAATCATAAACAAAATCAGCTGTTCTTTGCCAAGAATGGGACTACAGATGCCATGTGTACGGTGTTCCCTGCCCCAGTTGGAAAGAAACCAAAATGATTTAAAAGTCTTTGAATTAAAATACGCATGTGACTGTTAATCTACCAAATAGGTCAATGCAGCAGTGTTCTGCTAGGAAAAAAGAGCACTGAACTTCTCCAGTTTGATACAACTAGGAAACTTAGTTCAGGAAGAAGGCAGAACCTCTAGTGTTGTACATTTTAAAAAGAAAAACTTGCTCCCAAATAAAGTGGAACGGCCCTGACAATCTTCATTTAAGGTGACAGGCAGCATGGCACAGCATAAATGAAGCAAGTCTGAAATTTAATTGTAGAAAAAAATACCAAGTATAGGTTCTTAAAGTATTTTGTTCCTCACAAAAGCAATTAATTTCCTTAATGTTGGAGAGGAAACAGGATAAGAGGGGAATACTGTAATATTATTATTATGTTCTTACCCGTCTCATTATAGAGATGGCTTCTGTAGACAGAAAGCGTGGATATCTTACTTCATCATTTACAATACTGTCAAACACCTCCTCTTCATCATCTCCAGGGAAGGGAGACTATAATGAAAGTAATAAAAAAAAAATATTAAACAGGCTTAAAAATCACTTACAATTGGAAACAATGTATATTCAGCAGATAGTTTGGAATTAGACACCCTGAAATGAAGTCTTCCTTTTCCCAGAGACAGATATGGTAGTTTCCATAAGGAAGACAGAAAAATAAGGCAAGTTGGTATTATCCCTTAATTCTTACTGAAGGGCTAGGCTTTAAAAAATGTGCTTTTAGAAGTAGAAACACCTAAAACTGGGATCTTCTTTGAACTCTGACGCAAGATATACAGGGAGGGTGGAAAGTACGTATCCGCTCTTCTTTGCGACAGCTGCCATTCACAAGTAATGTGGTCAAGACTAATTTGTTTTTGTAGTATCTTTAGTATGTTACAGCTGAAGGGTTTTCAAACTTTCTTGAAGTGGCCTGACCGATGTAGGCAACACCCTACAAGCTTTTTGTCCTTTTTTTTACCTGAAAGGAAGTGAAAGTCGAATGATCATCTTTTTTCAAAAAAAACCAAAAACGATGAGCAAATCTATAGTTTTTCTCCAGTTTTTAGCACATAAGCCACCACTGTGCTACCTGGGAGATACTATAACAAAATGGACCAGAAGGTAAAGCAATACACACAATGGTTAATAACCAGTAAATAGTAATTTATTTATACCAGCTCATTTACATGGAACTGGGGCATTCTGGTTTAGTGCATTTGTGATTCAAATGGTAAACAGCATTACGTTTGGCATAATCTTTCACTACTATCCAGTTTTATGCATTAAAGTTCACTTCCATTCAAGCTACAGGAGTTAAGGAGTTCATTTTCCCTCCAAAAGCATTTGAAAGCAGAAGACTGCTATAGCTGTACGCATCCAAATTTGATGACAACAGATGTGTGCTGGAAACTGAGCTCCCCAAAACCAGATGTGCTATGTTCTTGCTTAGAGACACTGATATTAATGTGCCATTACTGTAATTTGATTTAAGGCATAATGATGTAATTAAAAACAAACAAAAATCTAGAGGTTAAATCTTGGACCAGCTACAACTCATTCACTTCCACAACTACTGATAATTCAAGCTCATGACACAACTCATCAACTTCTGTGGCATTACAGCAGCTAGTAGCAGGTAAGTAGCTGCTCAGTGTTTAATACTACTTCTTCTTGATGAAACACATTGAGATGCTTATGGTAAAACTAGGTATGCCTATACATACTGTATATACAAGTATTGATACAACTGTGACAAATAGGGCATATTACATGTTGACAGGCTAGTACCTTGAGTTTTGTAACCTTTTCAACATACATTAGTTTTATGACTCCATTGTATCTTCTAGAACTTACCTCACCCACTAGCATCTCATAGATAAGTACACCAAGACCCCACCAGTCTACAGCTCTTGTGTAGGAAGTTTCTGTCAGCACCTCTGGAGCAAGAAATTCCGGTGTGCCACAGAACGTGCTTGTTCTGTCTCCAAATCCCATTCCTGAAAAGTTACAGATAATGAAAAGCAAGCAGTATTTTCTGCCACTCTACAACCTATTCCTCCAGCAAGTAAAACCTCTCTCTAGAGCAACTTCAGCTGATACTGTAGTTCCAGGGCCTGTCCTGGAGGCTCAGGCCAATGAGGTAAAACATTCCCCCATTCTTCCCTCCCATACATGCTTTAGTGTAAGTTTTTCTATCCCTTACTATATGCAGTGAGCCAAATTAAGCTTCCAGTTACACCTTGTCACGCAGTTGTCTTTGCTCGGAAAGATACAAACAATCTTATGCTATATTTCTACTAGCTAGTAGAAGAAAGTGTGGTACGCTAGTTTAGTCAAACCTGCCTACTATGGATGCTTCTGTAGTGGCAAAACTACATATAGTAAAGTAAAACATGGAGCATAGGGAAACAACTTCAAACAAAATAAGCCCTGTATATTTGCAAGAGGGGCACAGTTTGGGACATCAGCACCACAAGGACTGATGTGACACTGCAAGTGGAGGTGCTGCAGAAAGCTTAAGAAAACCATTTATTGCAGTAGTCAGCAAACCAAAGAGCTTTCCTTGTCCTTGTTTCCTTTTGTCATTTATGGAACTTGTTTGTAGCTAAAGTCACAGGATTTGCCCTAGGATATCGAAGACAACAGTAATGTTTGAACGCTTACTGAATTTACTAAATTCCCTCTTAGGCTATCTCAAAGGGAAAGATACAGAGGACAGGCTATACAAATTGGAGAAGGAAATGGACCTTTCTGGATCGTCCCCCTACAAAGGGGTTTGAGAAAGACACTGCACTTTCAGTTGCTACCTCTATTTTACGTCTTCTTTGAAAGGTAGTTTCCAGTAGTGGGGTCCCTGAAAGTAACTTCCTAGCATCTAGGCTTCCCTTTGGGGATAAATTTCTCTATTTTAGCTATAGTATACTTTGCATGTAATTACCATATACTTAGAGTTGCAACTATTTCAGATCTTAAAAAATAGATAATGAATTTGCAAAAAGAGTGAGGTATGGATTATAATCAATATAATTATAATCAATAATATTATAATTATACAATAAATATACAATAAATATACAATAATATTATAATCAATAATACTTGATTTCATTGTACAGTGTCAACGTGCTTAGAATGAGGACAAACACCTAATGCTTTTTCTGCTAACTTATAAAATGCAGCAGTATGCCTTATTCATAAGCAGAGAGATGATGAAGTAAGAATCAGAATAGGTGCTGCTCACAACTGAAAAAAATAAATTAAAAAAACAGGGCTATTCTCAGATGCTCCTGATATTTCCCTACTAAGGAACTTCCTCCTAGCTCCACGTTTGTAGTCAGAAATGTATTTTTTCCTTCAAATGATACAGGGTAAGTATACACTATATGCATTTGGCAGTCTAAAAGTCTCAAGGAACAGTCAAGAGTAAGACAGACTATAGAATTCCCCTAGAAAGAAAATTTAAGGGCCATTACCTTCTTTGCAAAGACCAAAGTCAGCAATTTTCACAAAGCCTTCTGTGTCCAGCAATAAGTTATCCAACTTCAAATCTCTAAATGAACAAAATTGCATCACTGATGTTTCTTCAGTACTATTCAGAACAGCTGAAATTCATCTGTTGGAAATGGTCAATGACTACTTACCTATATACTATTTTGTGTTCATGTAAATACTGAAGTCCAAGAACCACACATGCAGCATAGAATCTGTTGAAAAAGTTGAAATTTCAATGGATTTTAGTCTTGCTTTCAGAATGTGAAGTCCATTATTTTTGATCTTTTTTTATTAACCATCCTCTGAAGATTACCAATTGCTTTTTCAGGTACAGATTAGTTTTATACAAGGTCAGAGTTTTAAAGCCAGATGGCAAAAATGCTTAAACTTGCAGCTTTTGAGCTGTAGTATGGTCACTCAGCCTGCAGGATAAATTTTCTGTAGTGTCCACTGCTATGGCATTGAAGGATTTCCAGTTTGGCTTATTCTTTCCTTTTTTTAGCCTTATCTGCTATATTAACTTTTCGTTTAGCTTTTTAATGTAACCTTAAAAAAAAAGTATTATAAACATTAAATACTTGTATATAATTTTTGAATTCAGTGTAGATTCAGGCACATTAAACCTGCATATGTCTTTTTCTGACAAAATCAGTTAGAATCTCTGACCCTTTTACAAACTTGAACAGTATTTACTGAAATGACATAATGTAGAGGCATGTGGTGATAAAGATCTTAGTTCTTATCCACTGAACAAAATGCCCTTCACTTAATGCCACAAAAAGGAATGGATACTCACACTGCTCTTGGTTCAGAGAAGACATCAGTATGAATGTGCATCATCAGATCCCCCCCAGCAGCATATTCCATTACAAAGCAAACATGATCTTTGGTTTGGAAACAAGCAAAAAGGTTCACCAAGAAGGGATGTCTTACACTATTCACAGTTTCAAATATTCGCTTTTCACACATCAAGCTGCAAACAGAAAAATCAGTAGAAATTTAAAGCTGAATCCTGAACCACAATTTTTCAACTCCCAGAAACTACTGGTGATTTATACCTTATGTTTTTTCCTCTGTCCTTCAGGATAAGAACAGAACTTTTTTTGTTTCAAGACAGAGGTTTTAATACTTGCACACACATTAAGCTGATGCCAGCATTTCCACAAAGTTACATTTAGCTTTCACAAAAAAGTAAACCTAGCAGTCCATGAAAATTGTACCCTGCCAATTTTCCTTCCAAATACTCAGACTTGCATCAAGTATTCATTGATACCATGTGACATTAGCTTCAATCCATTTTCATTTTAATTGTATAAAACACATAAAGTGGAAAAACAGTAACAATATTATAGACATTATCTATATTAATTCCAGATTATTTCTCCTTAAGACAATTAGTTAATTTGTAGCTTATTCTTAATACAGTTATCTTTCTTCCTGCAAGTCAAATGAATGTTCTTGCGCTAAAACTAGACAGTTTTGTAACTGCCACTTCACTTCCAAGCAAAGAAAAATCTGAGTTTTGGGGCAAAAAGATTAAAAAAAACCCCAACAGTGCAGCATACACAGGACTTAAGGGAAAATATGATGGACAAAGTATGACAGTATGTTACAGGTTGAGAAATATTATCACAGGTGTTTCTGCCAGTAAAGAAAACATAGTCACTGTCCTCCTGAAATCTGATGGAAGTCCATACAACAAGTAATTAGAATAAAAAATTGCAAGAGAACCGAAATGAAAAACAGGATCAGCTTTAAGTCAGAGCTGTAGTACAGGCATGGTAAGAGAGGCACTAGAACAAATCAGCATTCCTGGGCTACACTGCTCCGTCCTTGCCCCAGAAGAAAGACTACACATCTCCAGCAGCCAACTAAGCAGGGAGATGACAACTTGTTTTGCTCTTTCACTGAATTTAACTACTGTTTGTAGAGCTTACAGTTGTGTTGCATGCAGAAAGAAAACACAATTTATGGAATCCATGTATTATATTTTACAAACTGACCTGTCTACTTCATCACGAGCAACAATATCTCCTTTCTTTAAGGCTTTAATAGCAAACATCTCATTTGTGTTTTTGTACTCTGCCAACAGCACCTAAAACAGAAGATACGCAATTCATTTAAGAGCTGTTCTAGTTTATGATACAGCCTTGACATTTGATACAGCCTTTTGACCTTTACCTTTCCAAAATGTCCTCTGCCCAGTACAGCACAACATCTGAAATCCTTCAGACTGAATTGAAATCTCTGTTGTGATCTATGTAAATAAAAAACAGTCAAAAAATTTTCTAGTTTGTTAACTTTAAGAAATATTATTCAGATCAACAACAAACCACTGCATTTTTACCTTCTGTCTTCAGGCTCTCGGGTGTTGGTATATTTTTTGTCTGAATGGGGAGCATCAGGCTCACAGATTATTTCAGGCTGGACTTTTGGGACAATACTATTTCTGCCATTTTCAAAATCAAAAGTTGTTACTTCATCCTGTGAAGAAAAAAAAGTCTGAGAATTTAAAACTTACTGTGAAAGCAAATGAATGCAGAAATTTTACTATAAGCATGTGAATTTCTCAACACAAGAATTATCTAAGCTAAAATGGTATACTTAAAGATGATACAGATAAGCAAGCTTCTAACAGACTGATGAAACCTATTGCTCCAGTCGTTCTGCTCTTTGTTCATAAAATCATTTTCTCCTGAATACTCTAATGATTTTTGGCTTTTGTTTTTTCTGTGGTGGAACCAATGACATGGAGAATTAAACATACCAACCACGGAAACAGTTTGTCACCAAGAGTAATTGGAACATTCTGTTGAGATAATTCTGTAAGTTAAGGGAGCATATGCTAAAATATAAGGGAAGAAATCCATCATAAAGATGCCAATATCACAACCTTGTTAAATGGCATAGCCCAAAATTCTTAGTTACTTGCCTGAGATGGCACATCAGGAGCCTTTATCTCAGAGGAAGATTCACATATTTCCCCAAGGGAAGATGCACGGGGTGGAGCAGGTGGAGGCTCAGGCTCAAGTTCGAAGTCCAATTTGGCTACAGGAGAGTCACTGGCAAGAGAATAAGTAACTCCTCAGTGTATAGCAGAGACTGTTTTAATAGTATGAAAACCAACTTAAAACTGCATGTTATGTAGATTTCTCATAAAACAAATCTTGTGTGTGTAGATCTGACTATGAAATGGATGTCCAAAATTAAAACATTGAAAAGTCTGCAGTCTTGCAGAATAAACAGATTTGACATATATTACGTACATTAGGGCATGAGCATCTCACTGTTACACTTGCTCTTAAACATACTTAAAAATTGTAAATATCACCTACCTGGCTGGCAGCGTTAGTTCAGGAATGTGTGCATCAACCACTGGCCCAGTAGCAGGCACCGGTGCTTGAGGGCTGAAGGTGCCAGAGTGATTTACTGTAGGAATAGCTCTTCTTACCAGCCTTCCCCAAGTGGCAATATTAATATTCATTTGAGGAGCTCTGAGAAATGTTTTGCCTGTGGATATTGTGAAAAAAGAAAACAGAGTGCATGTAATTTCCTTACTTATTACCAAAAGCTATAATTAAAAAAATTTCATATTAATCAGTTTATAGTTTATGAAGAACAAACTGAATTTGTCATATTCCTTAGCAATTCCTAATTACTCACTATTAAATGCTAATGCATAATGAGGAATTCTGAAACAAAACATTTCTAAATGCAATGCCAAATCATTATCAACAGCTTTATTCACAGGCAAATATTAGGTCTCTGTATAAAAAATATCACAGGTCTGTACAATTTTTTAAGCTTTACATATTTATATTAAACAATCACCTTGCTGTTTTGAAAAAATTTTCTTCTGCCTCTGGAGTTTTGGTCTTCTTTCAATAACTGGATTAAAAAACGTAACCTGCAGTTTAAATAATGTGTGTTATAATTCAAGTTTCAGAACAAAATGCATTTTTAAAAGTTTAAGAAAAACTTCTTAAACTATTCTGCAATATAATACTTGGAACTATGCTCAAGTGCTTTGAAGAAACATTCTTACCTCTGCAAACAGAGTGCCCTGCGGTTCAAGATAGAGACACATGCCATGCCGTTGGTTATCCAGGAAATCTTCCAACCTCAGAAACTTTACTGCACACAAAGATCTCCAGTCACGCCAATAAACTGAGATTTCTAATTCACGTGACTGCAACAGGCAACATGTATACAGTAAATTACTTATTAGTAATTGTTCTGGAAGAGTCACCTCTGTACAATCATAAGGTCTAGCAACTCAAGGATCAAGATGCAGAGCTGTTACTTTTAAAGAGTGCCAGGGCTAGCTAGCCATACTGAGCAAGCTCTCGCTAGGATAAGCGTAGCGTTTCACTTCTGTTCAGATGTGATAGCCAGTGTCCAATAAAAGTATAAGTGTAAAATTCCCCCAAGAGTAGGAGAGAGTCACAAACAGTCACGAGACTTTCTAAGTCAGTCTAACAAAAGTGATAGTTCAAGTTCTTTTAGCTCAAGCTCTGACAACAAATTTTTACCTGTGTTTAGAAACCTCAGCTTTACTAGTTTTCCATGTTATTTACAAGTATCAATTGCATTTCACGGCTGCATAGTGACATTTTAGTACCTGCATACATATCATGATGCAAGACTTTATACAGTATCTCTAGAAATACATACCGTTTTTGTAACATGGTTGTGAAGAGGGCCAAAAACTTTAAACTAAAAAGAACTACTGCTACATCTTGCTGCTGGGACTTATATATTCTTAAGGTGTCTTATATGCTTGTTACAAAAGCTTGTTAAAAAATGTGAAGAATCCTGCAATACAGTATAGCAGCAGCATTGTATGTTACTAAGTTGTTAGCATAGTTTAATTCCATCATGATGCATCAATTTACTGTCTTTATATGATAGCTGTAGGTTTTAAAAGAAACAAAAGTTAAGGAGGACAGATTAAAAAAATGATGGGGTTTGGAATGTGCGTTTCAAATACAGAAGGATGCGTGGTCACACCCAGCAGCAGCAAGGTCCTTTTCTGGCACCAGAAGGCATCTAATATTGAGTTCTTAAATAGCGAACATGACACATACTAGGCTGGTAGGAGCAGGTACTAAACTTTGACTAGTTCTAGTCTTAATCTGAGAATAAACAAGGCTTCAGGACTCCACAGCTGCTAATTTTGTTGTGCACTACTTCTAACTGGAACCCGAATTTCTCTGCCTGCAGGTCTAAAACTGCTTCCTTCCTAGATGGAAGGAATCTGGTTTGGGGCTCGGAGGGGTGGGGTGAGGTGGAGAGAGAGCAAAACCAGGAAGGTGGCTTTTTTTTTTTTTTTTCTTCTTTTCTTCTCTCATTTGTTTTGAATATGTACTGGAGATGACATTTAGGCTCCTAAAATATACTCTAGTTTTCAGGCTATTTTAAACACTGATAAAAAAAAAAATCCTTGTACCTTAAAATACTATGACTATCAGGTATCTAAAAAACAAATGCTTGATTAAACCTATATAACAAATTCTCTTCAAAAGGTGTGAGGAAAGAAACATCAAGTATCATTTTGATACTCAAGACCTCCAAGAAACCTTTAAAGTTCTAGGAAAGAGCTATTAGTGAATTTATTTATTATTCCTGAAGAATTGATCAGCCTGACATGAGAAAACTTTTACAGAAGCACTGTAAAAATTCTGACATAGCTTTACCAAAATATCCAAACTGTATCTGATATTAGAATTTACTGATAAATAATGAGAAGTTGATGATCCTAATAAAAATTTAAACACCATCTATCACAGGCCAAAAAGATGCTAGTGTTAGCTCTTGGATAAACACAGTATGTCAGTTTGTAGGCCAGAAAAGGTAAAATTTCTAGAATGCCAGCCCAGCATAACAGGTTAATCCCAGGGAGCTCATTCTGTTAAGGATGGGAATACTTGCACATATGAAATTTGAACATAATCACAACAGGGGGGGGAAAAGACCCAAACCAAACATGTAACTAATCTAAAGAATTGACTATAGCTGTCAATGAAGTAAAACCACATTTTTACCCTGTCTAGTTCCAGTGTAAATTTCTGATCCCATGACTGATTGGAAATAGGTTTCCAGCTAGTTTGACCAACCACAGTGTTATCCAGCTTCAGTACAGCACAGACTTCATCTGTAAGTAAAGTACACAAACTCAGCTTAAATCTTTAAGAGGATTTTCCACAAACAAAAAAATCTTCAGTAAGTTTCCCTTAAAAATGTAATCTCACATTTAATTGGTTCTTATGGGCATAATAGTGTTGTTGTGGTTTTGGCTTTTTTTTTTTTTTTTTTTTTTTTTTTTACAACGAATGAAGGAACAAATAAGTTTAAAGCTTCAAATCAATTTGGTATTTTAAATTACAGAACACAGCATGCACATTAAAATGTAAGTAAAAGATATGCATAAAAATAAGAGAAGTAAGAGTATACTGAACTGGACAAGTCATCAGTTTTCAGAAGGTTTCTACTACTCCCACTTTTACTTTTACTGGTTCTGCTCATGAAAGATGATCTGGCTTCATTTGGACTCCAACCAGGTAGCGTAATCGATGTGGCTTTTGATCGACCAGGGACGTTTTCCAAAATATCTTGGCAGCCCATTAGCCTAACTTCCAGAGTACCTGGAACAAGATAGACAATGATTTATCAAAGATTTCTGTTCTTAAGTAAACAAAGTGAATGACTAATGATTGATTTATGACAACAGCTCACATTCTGACCCCTGCAGGGTATAACAGAAATACCAGATGAAATCAAAAGACAGATCCAAGACAGACAAATACACTGAAAATAAGCATTAGAAGTCAAATATGTGGGACTCAACCTTCTAGAAGGAGCAGCAGTTCACCAAAATAATACAAATTAAGTTTTTGTTCCATGTCTCTGTTTTCTTCACTTGAGAACCTAACTGACTTGGGTTCAACTTGTAAGCAATGTCACTTTTTACGATGACAAATCTTAAGTTTCTTATTAAAACAATGGATCTTGCAGATGGGACAATAAGAATTTTTCATGAGTTTTATAAAGCCAATTAATATTGGATACATTGTTTCAGTAATTAAAACAAACACATTGACTATTGAGACTACGAATTTGTTTAAGGTACATTCAGAAATCACATTTGCCTGCTGCATGCTAAAGTCAAATCTGAGTTAATACATAATTTAGAATAATCAAATTGTTCCAACTTGACTGAATTTTGATTTATAAAAGCTGAAACAAGAGGCTACTCTTCAAAATCTCCTACATCTTTAACCAAATGAGGTACAGAGGCTGCTGTTCTAATTTAAGAGTTTCCTCCAGCAGCCCAGAAACATCTGAATACCACAGATGGTTACTAGAACAGTAGGTTTACCTCATCCTGTATAAGATCACATCTGTGAAACTGTGACACCACTGACACTAACAAAATTAACTATTAGAAGTGATGAAGTTAGCTAGTTCATAATCATACTGTCAGCTAGAAATGCAGCTCCTAAATGCAGTGTTCTTTTGACAGCAAATGTACTTTACTGTGAAACTTCAAAGTACTCTTTTGTAACAAAACTTAAGTCAGACTTGACCTAAAAATGGTCTGGCAACATTATAGCCCACAGAACAGACACCAAGAAACCAGTCTGAGAAGAAATCCCATCCTGTAGGGAACTAACAGCTGTAAGTGACAGCTAAGCATTAGGCTATGAAGACAAAGAGATGCTATTGGATCCCAAAAGAGGTTAAAAGGTAAAAGAATACTTAGTTCCCAAATTCTGTTTAGGAAAAAAAAAAAAAAAAAAAGAAGAAGAAATTAATAAGCAGAAAGGCTATAATCTTGTGTAAGGACTGGATGCATTTTAGAAAAGTTCCATTGATGCACTTTAAAAAGTATGACAGTAGCACTGATCTGTTTTTCACAGTATTAGAGGCAAAACACAAAGACACTGTTCATTTAAATCCAGTTCAATACAAAAGCTCTTTGTGTAGCCAATATGAAAATGAAACTATTAAGAACTTTGCAAGCATGTAGCTCTGTTTTGATAAGTCCTATTAGAAACTGTTCATATGTATTAATAAATCACGTTTAAAGAAGTATTTGTCACTATAATGTATCTGACCCATGATTATGTATTACAGGAAAAGAATAAAAAAAAACCAAACAAAACCAAACCCAGCTGTTTTAAAACCAAGTCACGATACTTCCTGCACATGGTCCCTGATCATTTGAGATTCCATATGATGAACAAGTTCCCCTCACCACTCTGCAACTTTACAGGGCTCTCAGCTGAGGTCCTGATGCTTTTTACCCTTTGCTACATGTCTTACTGAACCAAAATGGAAGACAAGTAGACTAGCTCCATTTTATTATTATTGCAGCTCAGCAGGAAAGTTCCTCTTTTTGTTTTAAAATATAACCCTGCAGTACTTCAAAACTAAATTCTGGTTTCAGTTATACATGTATAACCAGAGTAACATTGAATTACAGATTGTTAATAGTTGGTTTAATAGTTACATGTAAAATGTTTTAGGAAACAAAACAAAAACCCAAACCTATCTGTACTAGTAATGCTTATATGACCACGTACTAAGTAAATTTAGTAAAGCAACACACCCCCAAGCAGTCAAAAGTATTTGCTTTTCTTTAAGAACGCTGGGAGGCAAATGTTTTAAGAGTTTTGTTAAAGCATAGCTCAGCTCTTGAAACAGTTTACTTCCAATGAAGACAACAATTCCAGGTGAACCCAAGCTATGAGAAGTTCCTAAGTCTTATATTTATATATAAATGTACTGTTCCCTCACAGTAGGCTAAGTCTCTTAAAAAAAAAAAAAGTCTCCATGTTTAATTGCAAGGAAAACAATTCAAACCAATAAACAGAGGCTTCAATAGTTCCATGCACGTTTGTTAGGACCTCCCTCTTTGGTTTAGAAATATAACACATGTTTTGGTAGCATAAATCTCACCACCTAGGAAGGCAGTGTGGTCCAGTGGGTAAAACAGGGACTGGGAGAAAAGCTGGGTGCCTATCTCCAGCTCTGCCACTGACTACTTGTATGACCAGGGCAAGCCACTTAACCCTTCTGCACCTCAGTTTCCCTATCTGTAAAATGGGGATAATGATACTTACCCACCTTTTAAAGTGCTTGATAATCTAAAGATGAAAGGCGTTAGGTAAACGCCAGTAATAGTGTTCCATAGTGACCTAACTTAAAGCCAGAACTTCACTTTTTCAATAGGATTATAGAAAGGTCAACAAATAAATCAAAGAAACTTATCTGTATTTTTTTGGCGCATAGACACTTGGAAATTCTAAATGCCTTTATCTAGGAAAAGAACAACAATGAAATATGTCCAGAAAGAAATAAAGTTGGCATTAAAAACTTGTTTTAAACAATTTAATAAAATAAAATAAAAGAAGCTCCATAAATCATACCTGTTAAAGCTGCTGGTTTGGACAGTGTACTATACTGGTTTTGAGTAGATATTACACTTTGACGAGGACTTAATGTGGGTGAAGAGACCAATGAAAGCTCCTCTATAATAATACTGCTTTTGGGATGGTTTTTAGGAAGTTCATTCAATCTCTGTTCCAGTGAATACTTCAAAAGGTCCAACTTCTGGCTTGATTCATTAAATCTTGCTTGCGCCTTTTTAAAATAAAAAAAAAAATTTGAAAATTGAAATACTTAAAATTTTTTTTTGTGAAAAAACATTTAAAATAAAGTATAAAAAATTGTAACGATGTAAATTACTTCTGAAAGTGCCTTTCTGTCGGTAACTTTCCCAGATCCAAGTAATTTCATTACATTTTTTGCACCTTCTGCTACAGCATACTCTATCCTAAAATGATGCCGTAATTCTTCCATTCGGAGTTCAAGAGGGCTTATCACAGGTTTTGCTGCAAAGAGATATAAACAAAAAATCTTCATTGAGGACCATGCCCATGTTTAATTTCTTTAATATTAACCCCCCCCCCCCATACAAACAGAGAGGAAGGGAGGAAAAAAAGAAAAAAAAGAAGAAAAAAAGTGAGAGATGCAGATTTGGTAGTCCAAAGAAAAGCTTGAGGTATGTCAAAAGCAACAGTGAAATTTTAAACATCTGCATTTGAAGGAAGAAATAATTGATCAGGGCTTCAATCCAATAAACAGGTCCTACTCCTTGAAGAGCTCTAATTGCTAGAGGATGTGAGAAAAAGAATGTGTACTCAGGGGAGTTAAGGGACAAAAGCCAAATCTCCCCAACATCATTCAGCTGACAAGAGGAGGTTTTGAGACTTCCACATTTCTGAACCGCTCTGAGGATTTATCTTTCAAACTACTCTGTAGCTAAGTAGATCCCTGATCAGTTTCTGATAATTCTCCTGCTTCACACAAAATCGCAGGGAATCTGGCTCCTGCCAGCACAGAGAACGTAAGAGGTCCCATACACTGCCTTCCCCAAATGATTTCGGTTAACCATTCTAATGTCTATTTCTTACAGTGTTCAGATTTCCTAAACAGAATTAGAAAGTTTCCTGGATATATTCCTTTCTGTTTAAAGCTCTAAGTGTAGTAGGAACATAAAAAGGCATTTGAAGGTGTTTGAAAGCCCTTTCTAGCTTGAATGCCTTTCTTTTTCTTTTGAACAAATGATACACATAATCCATGTGCTAAGATGAGGTGTTCAAAAAAAAAAAAAGCCAGAAGTGTCCTAATTGTAAAAACAAACAAAGAAAACCACCCCCCATCCCCCCAAACAGAACATACACACAGGTTTCTCATTATCTAGGATATATCGAGGCCCTGATTACGAGCATCATAATACAACTCCAATACTCAGAAACGCACACAAGTAAAGTTCAAAACTTAGAGATGTACCAATATGCCCACAGTTTTATAGTACACTCATGCTATTATAGCTCAAGGGTAATTTTCTTTTTTATTTATTTAAAGATTTCCAAATAAACGCAAGTTTAAAACTACTTCTGAAATGCAGCATGAGTATTTCAAGTCAGGTTGTTTTAAAACCACTCATTTTTTTGTTGTTTTTAAAATAGTTGTTTACTACAAAATAGTTGTTTACAACTCAGTCTAGCCTAAATACCCATAAAGAGAGCAAAAATTCACCTCCATCTGTGCTCCCATTACTAATAATAAGGTCAATCTATTTAAGTATGACAAGCAGGCTTTGAATCTGCATCAGATTTTTTTTTTTTTAGGATAGCGAAAAGATTATATGCTTTCAAGAAAATTACTAGTTATTGTTAAGACAAAAGAAAGCATGCATGAAGGGAGACTGAAGACCACAAAGTAAAAATGCACTGCATAAGGCATAAAAAGGATGATGAAGAGAGATTGTATTTCTCTTCATTAAGCTTAAGGTATTTTGCTTCAAGTCACGTGTATTTGGCATCCTAACACACACAGTGGTATGCCTAGTCTCCGATTATTTTTGGTTCATGCAAGCTTTGTCTAACATTCCTACTAGAAATTTATGATAACTCAGTGTGCATATGGGTACATATCTACATGGCATTCTGACATTAATGATTCTTATTTCCTTTCTACTCCATCACCATTATCAAAAGCCAATTCATTGGTCTGGACTGCCTGAAGAATCTGCATCCGTATAACTTCTATTTTTGTCTTGCTGTCCTGGAGCATCTGCTGAGCTGTGGCAAGAAGTTTTCGATCCTATTAAAACAAAACCAAACAAAATTGTAAACTCTTCATGGAACAAAACACATTGAAAGCTTCAAAACCCACATGCTTTAGGAACAAGAACTAAATCTATGTAGTTCATTCAGTATAGCAGACCAATTCATCTAACCACATTAGGATATTACTGGAAATTAAGTTAGGACAGTGGCATATTCTGGCTGATTAAAGACTATAAGCCACTCCAATGGAAACTGTATCTGTTTAAAGCTGAATAAAGGAGGAATGATCTAGTGACGTTACATGTGTAGATTAATGTTTTGTAAGCTGATACTAAAGAAAGGGCAAGATATTAAGTGTGAAAATACCTCCCACCCTATGTAGAATGACTCAAATTTGAATGACTGTATGATGAGAACTCTTCTAACAGACAAATTTGCTAGACTAAATCCATATAAAAATTTTTGTACTAATTCACTTGAGCTTGAAATTGGAAACATCAAGTTAGCTTACACAGCACATTATAAATAAGTCTTCAGTGTGTTTTTCTGAACAAATCAAAGCTGAGGATTTTTTTGCATTAATAAATACGTAATATACTAGGGTTACTTCATTAGCTATTTCATCAGCAACTTAAAGTACAGTACTTTTCATCTAATAAACTAAGCTAACCAATTTTTGTTTTTCAAAAGCAGTAACACAAGAAGCAGTTTAGAAGAGAACGTTTCTGAAGATGAACTTTCAGTTAACTGATAATACCATTTCATTGTCAGGAGCACAAACAGCCATCCACACATTTCTTCGGTATACCATTTTTTGTCCTCCAGCTACTGGAGATCTGACTTAAAATGGATTATCAAATGGTTCTTGTATGTGGAACTGTGCATGTGCTTCTATGGCTGCTGCATGGTGCTCTCTGTATATTCTGGGAATTACCAGATAACTTAAGGGTGATCTGACTTGCAGTAAGAACGAAAAAAAAGGGGTATAAGAAAATTTAAGGCAGTCTATTTGTCCTGTCTGTGCAGTACCAAATCAATCACAGTAATTAATAGTAGTCAGTGTAGATGAGTATCACGCTTGTTATAGCCCAAAGGGTATTTTGGTTAACTCATTTTGTAGCCACTCTATAACCTCATTAATAAGTTACTTTCCCATGGACATGGTTTGTACTTATATTTTTAATTTTATAATGAAGTTATCAATTATTTAAGAAGTTAAAGAAATTAAATTCTTCCCCTTACCACAACCAAGACACAGAATGCAGTGTAGCACGGATACCCAGAGCTAGAAATACTGGCGCCATCAAGTATACTGTGACAAAAATCAGTATGCCAAGAAGAGAGAAATTTACCTTCACAGAGCTCCTCTATGACCTTGGGCCTACTGCATTACTCACTCAGATATTTTAATGCTGCCCTATGTTCTGCAGGGTAGATACACCAAAACATACACATAAAAAGGCTTTGGCTCCATGGGGAAAAATTGCATCCCCTCTGCACACCATAGTCTCAGAACTCTTGGTTTTAAGTTTTAGTATTAATCTACATTTCAGAGAGAAAGCACTAGTTTTCATATTTTAAGATTCCGTGTTAGCTATCCAATTATTTAATGAGTACACTGAATTTCCTAAATGCCTTCTCAAATTCAGATGTCAACTTTTGAAATAACCACTGCCTACAGTAGAGTATAGGATCTAAGTAACAGATTACAAGCAACTCTAGAATCCTGTATGAAACCTTATCCATGCATCATTCTGATGCATAAATATGCTGTAAGCATTTCTTTGTCTGTATCTGCACCTCTATTTTTCATCTTGCTGCTCTTGATTGTCCTTCGTATCCTCTAACTGCAATGGATTTGCTCGCTCAGGGGCAGCATCAGCCCTTCAATGTGTACAATGGAGGTAATTCAGGATTATAGAGATAACCTTCTGTTTTCAAGAGACAGAAATCCCATCTTCAGAATCAAAATGGATGTGTTATACTCAGCAGCTCTTTTAGTATTGGAGGCCGAATACAAAGTATTTCAAGGCACCTGCTGAGTATAGAAGAACTGACAGTGCCTGTAAAACTGGTATGCAAAGTTGTCACAGGATCTCAGAGAATCCACACAAGTCCAAGGAAAGATGATCAATACCACAGAAACACTTAAGTCCGAATAGGTTGAGCTAAATCTTACTGAAGCAAGTAGAGTAAGTACAAAGGGCAAACCTTCCCATAAGATGATGCATTTATTACTACTAACAGACTGCTTTTTCATTTTCGAGAAACAAATGATGACTCCCCCTTCATTAAATTTAGGTCTGAAAATAATACACATTTGAAATTAGATCATATAGTACACATGAATGAAGGTCACAAAAGAGTTTAAGACATTTTAAAGAGGGACCTGTGACTACATTTTAAAGAACTACTGGACTACTAGGGTTGAATCAAGCTGGGAATTTTCTGCCCCTCTCCCCCACCTCATCCAGACACTTGAGCTGTGTTAAGTTCTGCTTTTTAAAACATAGCCGCCATGCTCAAGCATACAGTTTAAACATGCCAAATTAACTCACTACTGAGTATTAAGAACATGAGAGAATGAATACGCACCATTTTCATCCTGTTTGTTGAAGCAGCCGGCAATGCTTTTGTGTTTTCCAGCTTGCTCTCCCCAGCCCAGTTACTATATACACCCAATCTGGTAGGCTGATTTAAACATTTACCAATTGCAAAGAGAAGATTCAATCATCAATTTTAATTACATGCCTCAATCATAAAGCAAGCCAGAATTTATCCTTTCTACCTAGTCTGATCAAAGCCTGCTAGCAAAGTCTAACATTATAGCTTGAGTGTTTAGTTAAGTTTTCTCAGGCTGTTATAAGGTTACTTACTGAGGGTTTATTAGGAACATAATTCATGTATGTCTTTTGATCCATTTGGGTCAGCTGATTATTATTTTTAAGTGTACCTGATGTTAAGTACATGGCCCCAGAGGATGTAGACTCCAGGGTTTCCAGGAGCTGAGGGACTGTGGTGCATGGACAGCATTCCCAGGCCCTTAGTCATAAGGTGCACTCCAGATATTTCTTCCATCTGCCCCAGGCTAGTAGGTTACAGGTCACTTTGAGATAAGGTTACCAAAGTACCAGCTGGTTCAACAGAAGTGCTGCTGGGATAGAACGAGCTTGATGGCACCTACGGTCCATCTACTCTAAACTCATTTTTCTGGGAGTGAGCAGCATTGACTGTAATTTTTTTTTGAGGTATAACAAAGTCATACAGTAGGATGATACAAAGTAATCTGCCTCTTCACCAGTCTCTAGCAGAAGTTCACTCAAAAACATGAAGTTCCTTTCCAACACTTTCTGGAAGTATCAATTACAAGGGGTAGCAACACAATTCACAGATGTCTACTTTTCAAGTCAAACACTTTGTTTTAATCAGTTCACTGAACTAGCTAGGTGTTGGCTCAGTCAGTTAAGAACTTAAAACATTCCAATTTTGTTTACTATTGTCTGGACACAGAAACATCTAACTAAGCTACTACATACTATTTGTTAGAACTGTGCTTGTGTTTCCCCTTAGTTTGGAAATTCATCTCCTTAATGATTTAGTAAAAGTAAATAGAAAGAACAGGTAATGAGTAACTAGTGAAGGGGCAGGTAAGTAGAGGATTCTCCCTCCCCCCTCCATTTTTTCTCATTTGAGAACTATGACTCCCTTATAAAATGTGGGGTTTGGGGTTTTTTTTTGGTTGGTTTTTAGGTTTGGGGTTTGGTTTGTTTTTATTTCATTTAAAAGGTTTGCCTCATCTTTCTTTGGAGGGATTCTTAAGAGTATGATGAATTTTATTACATAGTTAGGACTATGTAGTAAGTCAAACCTATTTAGGGGTTAGCAAACACTTCCCCTCCACCTCCTTGGAGAACTTCTGGTGCTATCAAGAGAGAGTGAGTGCAAGTGAGCATGTGTTTAAAATTCAGATCTAGAAATACGTGTGGCTTTATTTTTAATTTCAGTTTGGTGCTATCAGATGCTTCCTCTAGAATACCACACTTCTGTAAAAAAGACAAAGTATTTTTATGTGTATTTTATGTGCACGTGTACTAATGCAGATTATAACAGAATACTACACACCTCTTATTAAAACAAATATTTGGTACAAATATTTTTCCTGCCAACTACAACTAGATGACCATTGGCAATGCTGCGTTTTATGTAATTATCATGCACATTACAACTTTAAACTAGTGGGTTTTTGTTCTGTTTTGGTTGGTTTTTTTTTTAAATTTTTTTTATTTTTTAGTGGAGCTAGGAAAAGCATCAGATACCAGTCAGTGTCATACCAAGCTTTGCTGCTAAGTGAATCACACATGATCAAAGATTACTAGATGTACTAAATTTAGTAAGCTGGATTTGCTATTTAGGTTGAACTGCATGCGGACAAACGATAATACAATCACTTGAGTGGGTATCAAACCACAACAACAAATGCTACAGTAATTTGTAGCAGATTTGACATAACTATTTTAAAAAAAAAAACAAACCCCAAACTATAAATACTGAAATTGCATACTGTTTATACATTATACATTCGCGCCACAGCAACATGAAAATCCACAGTCATTTCATGTTCTTTAAGCATTCCAAAGCCTTACCTTTGAAGAGCCATTTGAGTACATCTGTATCATATTTTCTGCTCCCTGTTTTACCTTCAGTTCTATATCCAATTGCTTCTTTAAGGCCATCAATCTGTTGTTAGTAGAAAAACGAGGATCGCTATTTGGAGTATCAGGAGTCCTAGGACAATCTGTGAATTAAAGGTAAGATGTAGTGTGTGTGGGGGGGGGGGCAGGGAAGAAAAAAACCACCAAAACCCAAACTCCTCCCCCACAAACCACCCTAAACTCTATTCTATTAAGTTATAGATTAAACAAAGCTAGAACATCATATTTAAGTATTAAGACTGACCCTCCCGTCCAGAGCTACTTTGCAACAGCACCGCAAATGCGCCTTAACATGAAAAGCCTCACGAAAGCCTAGTGACTCCTACACATGTCCTAATTCACATGAATCACTTCCGGGAGTGGTAAAATAGGCAGGTTTGCAGCTAGGTCTATTTTCGTTTCAAAGGAGATTTATTTCTTTTGGAATGTCTCGAGTCAATTAAAAATGCAGTTTTCCATTAAGCTTTCTTACACTCCTGATTTTAAATCAAAGTGTTTTAAAAACAAACTTGGACAATAATATTCAATTCTAATGAGCATGGTCTAAATACAGATATTATGTAGATCCTCATTGATTCTAGTGTGAACACTGCAGACACAATTTACGTCAAAATTAAGAATAGATAAAACGAGACTTTTCCTTAGTCATAAAGCTGAACAATTTTTGCTCTGGAATCATAACAGAATCCTGAGGTAACTGAATATATAGGCAGACAGGTTATTGAACAACCGCGATCTGCGGGAAGGATAAAGCTTTTTCGTTTGACAATATTACTGTGTTTAGATCTCCATCTTGCTGGATTAATTTAATGGAATGCAAGTTAGTTTTATCCATCAAATTATATAGTCAAACTCCTAAACTTTTCTATCCTCCTCCAGAAAAGTCTCCTAATCACTGGTTCATATTTCCGCTTCTGCAACATGAACTGCTAGTGAACTGAAAATAAGTGGCCACTGGATTATTTCCTAGTACTTAACTATTTCCAACACGACTGTCCTTTTAGCTAACTATCTCCCCTAACAGTCGCAATGGAGTCTATTTCAACCTTTTTGTAAAAGAGAATAAATCATGCCCACTGTAATAATTTTTTTTTGCTGTTGATTTCTTCTACCCTAACAAATGAGAGAATACCTTCTCTATGGGCAAATGACAGTTGGTGTCCTGAAAAATAATATTCACTCCATACCAACAGTACAGTCTTTTTTCCCAATTTTAATTAATTTTCCTTGAATTGAAACTAGGATGATGAGTGAAGTTCCTGAAATCCTCAATTACTAGAAAACACAGTTATTGCACTAGTAGCTTACAAATTATTAATTATGAGGTGTCATGGGGAGAAGATGTCTTATGTGCCATTTCATACTTCTTCTGTAGAAGCTTCTGATAACTACTTTTGGAGATTTGATACACTTTACTTTCAAGTTTGCTGTGTAATTTCCTCCTAAATTGCAATCTTTGCTGAGGCTACATACAGATTTCATATAAGGAGAAGTTTTAAGTTCCTCTGCTGCTAATTCACTCTTCAGTTCAAGCCACTTCAAGGCTCTTGATGCATCCTCACTACTTAAATATCAGAAAATACTAGATGTTAAAAAAAAAAAAAAAAATCCGCGTTATTCCTCATCTGCTTTGTTGTTCACCCTCTCCTCAATGTTTTGGCTTGGTTTCTCTGTGAAACTGCACTTGAACAGCTTTACCTTAAATCTGTTTTTAATAAAACAAAGATTAACAACATGCTTTCCTCTCACTTATGTCTTCACATTCAACTAATCCTCACCTAATAATCTGTTCAAAATTAGAACAAATGTGAGACTTGAAAGTCACAGTGTCAAGTCTCCTTGTAAAGTAGATTAATCGTATAAATGAATGTTTACCAACTTTAGATTTATGATGCAAGCATCTACCACTTAAAGATCCCAGCCCTCTGATGATCCCTGGGAAGACTGTGGGGCTCCTGAAGTCTGTTTTCACAGCTTTTAAGGACGCACACAGGCAGTCTTCTTTTGCATTAAAACAACACTCAAGTTGCAAGTCAAGGACTAATTAGAGATACCAGGTTCAGGTTGCCCAGGCAGCTGTTATTATCTCTCTTTGCGTGTCTCCACTGTAAAGGTGTAACCACATCACTTACCTGGGTCATCTCAAGAGTTGGTCTGCACTCATGGACATAAACTACCCTCTACCTTTTAGTTTAAATGGTTCTACCATATGCTTTGTTAGTAACCAGCAGCAAAGGAAACTTTTCTGCAGGATGGACTAATTGCTAGGAAGAAATTATGTTTTGCCTTCAGGTATAATAGCTGCTCACTAAACTCCCAAACATGGAACTATATGGTTTCTTAACAAAAATATTTTTTTTTTTTAAAGAAAAAAAAAAAAGTTTACCAACAGCTTTTCAGAAATGGCTTCCAAGTGACTCCTGCTGCTGCCCAGCCCCATTACAATTCAGTAAGCAGCCCGAGACAGCTTCTTACACAAGAATTCAGATTAAAGTTTTAAATCAGCCAGACAAACTGGTCCTGTTATGGAAAGCATTGACAATCTTAGCAGCAGCACTACAAGCTACATCTGTATTAGCTGTTTCCCTCTCTCTTTGTAATGTCTACTGAGGTTGTAATCACTTTGGTATGGCTAGTTATCTCTGATCTATTTGTGTAAAGCACTATACAGAGGGGCTCAAATCTCATCTGGAGACATTTAGTCATCTTCATAATACAAATAAGTAATAAATTCATCCAGATAATTGCAATTAATGGGATTTATGTATATGCTTAGAATTAAACAAGAGTTAAGTACTCATACCAAATTAATTTCACTCAAGTAGGTAAGTGGGGACAATAAGAGATTCTCCAGTTTGCCACGTTTGTTGGTCAATAAGGACAGTACAAGACTTGCCATTTTGGATGCATTCAAGTCCAACTTTGCATAGGACAGCAAGAGCTTTGCTGGGGTATGGATTAGTGCTCCTAGGCATTTTCTTCTTGACAGTGAATATCAAGTGAAGTAACAGAAGTATTTCAGCTGAACTTGACTTCATTTCAAGTAACTAGCATGTTGTTTTTGCTGAACAACTATGAATGTTGTTGCCTGACACAAATGAGTTTTGTGCAGCTTGTTAGCACACATCCAGGCTGCTGGAACAGCTGCAGTACTGCTTCCCCAGCACCTGCAATATCCTGTTTTCATGAAAATATACTCGTAAGATTTAAAATAAGTTAATAAAAGATGGTTTAACTGATTTCTTTTTTTTTTTTTTTTTTTTTTTTTTTTAATGTCTGGATTGCATGAGGACAATGACAGTTTTCAGTCTGAAATGTTTATCTTAACCATGATCTTTGCTCTTCTGAAAACCTTTTCAGGTTGAGTCTTTGCATAGTGCTCACCAGCAAAAACTTCTTGCTTCTAAATTGCCTTTTACCAGCACTCCCATCTAAATTAAATTTATCAGAGTAGTGACACAACTCTACTCTTCTGAGACTGCTGCTCATTTCTTTGGGGACTCTTCCCAGATGCTAGGTATGCTATTTCTTCAATAAGCTCAGTGTGAAATCTAGAATCCCATATAACTTGCTGGATTTGGGTTCCTGGATGGTACTGCAGCATTCTCCTAAGCTACTCAATTAGCAGCAAGTACCCTTTGGTAAACAGTTAATTTTAAACTTATTTGAGGATATTTAATTGCAGTTAGCCTTATCAGTGTCATACCAAACAGAAATACCTGTGATGCGTGTTTAGGCATTGCTGGAGAGGGGAAGAAAGAGGCATCGTTAGGCTTTTTTCAGGAAGTCAGATGGTTGCATCAGCACTTGAACTAAGCCATCAGTAAGTCCAAGGCAGCAGTGGACATTCTGCACTCAGCATCCAGCACTGACCTCCTGGCAATTTTTGAAGTTCAACTGAATTTCAATTCAGTAATGGCTAATTTTAACTACTAAACAAGTGTCAGGAGATTGTTTCAAATTGCTTCAATAATGTTATTCTATATTAAGGTTCCCCAAAGTTACCATGAAATTCCCATGGATATGAGCCTTGTAGGTGGAGTCTGCTGTCTAAAAAGTCATTATCTACACCAATTTGGTTGCTACCTCTACCACCTTCCAGTAATTGGTCTTTGGTGTCTGACAGATTAACCTAGTCAGTTGTAGGGACAAAGGAATCCCCAAAACAGTCTCTCTCACTCTCCTGTCAGCTAGTCATGTTCTTAAACAAAATAATTTATGTTCCTTATGACTCCTACAGCCAAATTTGATGTAAAGTGGATAGCTTAGAAGTTAGTTAGGAGAATGGAAGAAGCATGAACTTGTCTTTTTGATTTCATGTTCTCCACATTTTTAACCAGTGTCCTCAATTCCCTCAAAGGTTTTTCTATCATCTCATCTTCCTATCCACCTTTACTTCTGCTCAGTAGGACAGATTAATTTCCCAATTCAGTGACTTGCTGTAGGTAAGCTATTTCAATCTCACACCTCAGAGTCACACTAAAACCCACAATCTCTACTGCTACTTTTTAGACACATGAAAAGAATATCAACTTAATCTGTTCTGTTCTACTGTGTAGAAGTATGTTTTCAAGATACAAAATTTCTTAATCTCTAAGACTGAAGTAACCATCCCCATGTTACGCATTAAAATAAATCTCTCATTTTCAGCAGTAATGGTCACTAGGCTTGTCCTACTCATTTTGTATTGCTGCATTCTGCTTCACTTTTAAGTGCTGACCTAAAAATTTTAAAACTCTGCATCCTAGTATGACTAATACACTGCATGATAAGGGCAGACCTGGGTACAATGTCCCACTTCTAAAACAAATCTAGATTCACCGGCAACCCCATAATGTAAAGTAAACCTATGTTATGCTAAAAGTAATTTCTGAATTATACATCTGCTGCCAAATCTACCCTCACATTCAGTAATATAGCTTTTTAGCAAACTGCACTTTTTGGTTAAGGTTTAATACCAAATCTTCAAATAGTTGTGAAAATAGTTTCCTATGGCATTAGGAAATGGAAAGCTTTCAACTCTAGGCAAACTACCATCAAAACATCTTAACTTGCTTGAAATGGAATATTAAAACACATTTTTCTATAGTAGATTCATTAACACTACATTTAATGGGTTTAACATATATCAATTACCCTGTGCTGATTACAAAGGAGTTAGACTCCAAATTAGCAGTTTGTTAAAAAAGTAGTGTAAGTTACTACTTGATACCATAAGCAATAGTAAGAGTCACAACAGCTTGCATGGCACTTTTCAGCTCTGAGTCTGGAGCTCTTTAGAAATATATGTTCACATCTGCTTTTCAGATACAGGAACAAGAAAAGATTAAATGACTTCTCCAAGTTACCACAATGACCTTTCAAACAGTCAACAGAAACAGTCCAAAAATCTTCAGAGTTCAGGCCTGACAGGTCAAAGGGACCATCATCTTGTAGGCAATGATTCTCTCAGTGTTACTTCTCAATGGATCTCAGTCCTGACTTTGCTACTTAGAACCTGCAAAAACCTACACAGTGTACTCTAGAAGACAGGGAAAAACATAGGGCCACCCCCAAAAAATATTAAAGTACATAAAGAGAACACAGATCTTGACTCCCACAGTTCTTGAACCCTCTTTACCTTATTTTCAGCATTCATGCTCTGCACAGTATAAAAATTTCCCACATATTTCCTTCTCTCTTTAAATCATAACTGACGAGAAAAAGGTCAAACACAAGTTAAAGTGAAAATCTGTAACTCAGAATAAAGCTAACCTTGGGAAACAATGTACTTATTCAGGGAGCTCCCATATTCATGAGCAAATGGTTATTAAATTCACTGTTGATCTCGAGCAAAAGCAAGAATTCCCAAACTGAGATACCTGTGACCTCTCCACAGAAGTATCTTCTGTCAGATGGCAGTGATATTTAGAGCTATGTGTACACCTATTTGCTGAATATTATGTTTGTGTGTGTATATATAAATATATACACACTCACACAAGCACCCACACAGTTGGCGTGTTTTGTATTTACAGTTTTATATTACCAACCTTATCTTGCAAAGGCCAAGCTCACTAATACCTTGTCAAACTTAAGACTTCAGTATTAAAAATCAGAATACCACCTAGATGACTTGCATCCATTAGTCTCAAGACAGACAGAATGTTTACTGATAGTGCTCCCCCTCCATGAATTAGTGACCATGAACAAGGAAGGAGACAGGCAATTAAATTACAAGGCAAACAGTGTAAAAAAACCTCAAGCATTTCAATTTTGGAGGGTGGGTGCTTGTAGATCTTTGATCTAAAAAGAGGTATTAAAAAAATTAAAGACCACTTATTTTTTTTCATTTTTTTTGGCAATATATTCTATTAAAATGGGTCTTACATAGGAATACCTGATGTGATACTATACAAAGAATAGAAAGATCTCAACAGAATTCCTAAGTTTTTTCTTACATATTTCAATAATTAAGTAAGACTGTAAAAGCTATCTACCAAAACCACTTTGAACGGAACAAAAGTTAAAAACATAGTACTAAGAAGTTTAGAATGCATCAAAAGCAGATAGAAGCATGTAAGTTTATCAACCTTGACCTTTTACCCCTTGAGCCTTTCATGAAGCCTCTGGTATTTGAACACAAGGCATGAAGAGTCTGTCTGCTAACAGTTATTCACAAAATAGGCACTGTTGGCCTCTTCAGAAGTGTACTAAGGATTTGAACAACATTTAGATCTTTGTACCCAAACTTTCTCTCTAGAACTAGTAAATGCTTTCTTAGCGTCTACTGCATTTCCCAAGTCACGCACAAGGACAATATTGCTCATTAACTCATTGTGATAAAGAGTTCTAAAACACTACACTGGAAGGGGGCATTCTGACAACAGCATTCTGTGCTAATCCACTTTTCAAGTTCTACTATTAGATGAACTCTACAAATTTATGTTCACACAGATTTTTATATTTGGTCTATATACAGTTTATATACAGTTTTCTTGCTGTTTCACTCTTCCCGTTCCTTTAAAAGCCATGCTACTGTCCATACTGAAGAGGATTTTCATAAAGTTTAGCTGATACGGAACAGAATGCTTCATGCCTACTAAAACCCCAATGGCTATTTATGAGGCATACATTATTGTATTCATTTTCATTTCATGCTGCAGCAACTACTTTGCCTCACTAGCTCCAGCTGCCCCCCCACAACCCCGCCCCTTGTATGTTGTGAAGATCAAAAGTGAAAAATGCAGACAATACTGTGCAGGCCACCACAGACACTTCAACACTTTTGCAGCATGTCACAGAGCCAGAAAGTATGAACTGCTGACATCACCTGCCAGTGTTTTCCTAAACTCTCACTGTAACCAACCTTTCTTCGCAAGGATGATGCAGTCTTTTATTCTACTGCCCAAGCTTCTTAGAGCTTGGCATTCACTTTGCAAACACCTTTGACGGCTTGTGCACATTTGTTAACCTTTTGCCAAGAAGAGTCTGTGCAATGTGAAATCACCAGGTTGGCAATATCTCCCAAGTCATTCCACAAAGCTGAAAAAGGACTGTTTACTTTCACAACATCCATCTTAAGATACCAAGCCTGGTATTTTTAAAAAATACATTCAAAATTAGTACTGACTCACTGCCACAGAAAATACTAATTAAAGCCGTTAATTACAACCATTCTGTGATTCTGTGAAAACTATTTCAAATTGTCTTTAAAATGGTAGCTTCATTGTGGAAAAGCCTGAAGACTTAACAAATCATTGCAATAGTAAGAAATGTTTGATAAGTTAGTCAGATAAATGGTGTAACAGAAAAACAGTTTTTAAGAGTTAGATTACACTGATTGAGAAAATATTTTAATATAGTAATAGCTGAAAGTGAAGAACTGGTACAAGTTAAGTTAGTCTTTAGAGCATCATCAAATAGTCTGTGAAATACAGTGCTCCCCAGAAAAAAATTTTAAACTCAAAGGGACGGGACACTTATTTGTGAGTCAAAACAAATAGGCATACATAAGTAATAAACTCACCAGCTAAGGATTTGCTCATTCCCAGAACAATTTTTTCAAGTGAAATGGGATACAGCTTATCTAAGCTAAGAGAAAAAATTGATTTCACAGTAACATATGGTACCTGCAACATCTTCTGGATCTGTTACAACAATGTGTGCATTTAGCTCCTGTAACTTATGATGCAAGTCTTCTAACTTCTTATTTGATTTTTTCAAAATGTTGTCCACATATGCCAAGTTCTTTTTATCCGTTGTGACCTTCCTGAGGTTCTCTGCTCCCTCCTTGATTTTAAGTTCCTTCCTTATTTCGCGCTTGATTTGGTCCTTTATTTCATCCAGCTTCTGCTGTACCATTGTATCTGAAAAGTCCAACTTTTGGCCAGTGCTCACATTCTCAGAGGCTAGAAGACTTTTGGCATCCCCCTAGAAAAAAAACCAAAAACAACAGTAATATAACTACCAGGAAACACTGTTTCTTGACAACGCATGCTGCACACTTAAAATGACTAGCCTTTAGGCCTCTGTATATTAAACACTCACTTTGTAAGACCATTTACTAACCATGGGTCTACACTCATGTTGCCCTAAAGCAACAATCTCGCAAGACATTACATGTTAACTGGAATTACATTTTACAACAGATTTATTTTAAATTTAGTGACATCTTTACTATGCCTATTTTTAACACCAAGAGATTTAAATACTTCTGGATTCGTCATGGCTGCTTGCCTGGCAGTTATATGCCTCAGAGCTAATGACTCACATTTGTAATTTTCTAGATTTAATTGTGTGTTTTAACAGACCAAATGGATATAGAAAATAAGACTAACTTCGAACAACTATTATCTATGATGAATTTTTATACATTCATTAGAACAGATTCCTTTTAAAGATTGTAAAAAAAAATATTAAACTTAGTGGTGTTTGCAAATGTTTAAAGAAATACTGGTGTCTTTATAAAGATTTATCAAGATGTTACTGGAAAATAAATTTGCTAGATTTTTTTTTTTTTTTTTAAATCCCTCAAGTAAAGCCTTTCACTTTAAAAAAATAATAATGATTAAAAAAAATAATCTTACTTTCTTGTGCAGGCAAGCTAGGCTGAAATGGAAAAAAAAGTTGCAGCAATGAATAGGAGTTGGTGTAGTAAGGGAGAAGGGGAGGAAAGGTCTTCAGATTACCAATATATATGAGGTCATGCTTGTGCTTAGTATATGTTTACATATCATTGAGAAGTAAGAGTACAAAGGGCATGGTATAGAACCTACATTAATAAAGTACAAATACAATTAATTACATACGTAATAACACTTGCTGTGTGTCTTATACATGGGCCCTGTACAATGAGTAGATGCTAGGTCCTACCCAAGAAGGCTTAGCAAGAACTGAGGGAAGGTCAAAGGGCTCTCCTGAACTTAGAATCTGATCCAGTCATAATTCAGTATGTATTTAGTAAATGTGTGGCCTGATCCGTACATAACTACCCAAAAGACCAAAATTACAGTAAATTTTCTTAGACACAATGAAGAAATTGCCTAGACTTCTGAAACATTTGGGTGGACAGTAAGGTATTTGAAGGGATGATTAAAAATTAAAAAGTTTTGGGTGTAAAATTAGTTGTCATCGCTATTTGCTCTTGGAAACACCAACAATACAGCAGAGGAAACAGTAGAAAAAAACATTCAGGAAGGAGTTCAAGAAGCACAGCATGGGCCTAATAAACTGTAAGAATGTCCCAGAACACATGATCTATAGATATAGCCCACAGTGACTTGTTTGTTTTCAGAAGATTTTGGGGAAATGAGGATCATGAAGGTTGTGCCTGGGCCATACACATCAATAGATAACGCTGGTCAAACTATTTCAGCCTGTGCACTTTCCAGTGATACTGCCTTCTATAAGCAAGATCCAATCTACTAGTCCTCAACTATAATTTTACAAGTTTACTAAATCACCTTTAAACCCCTCTTATTAAAACATTTCTACCCATAGCTGCTACTTTTACTACAAACAGTCAGCAACTTGAAGATTCTTAAATATTAAAAGTAGTCGGAATCACCATCTTGCCACGGAATTTGTCTATCAGTGAAAAAGACAACAAGCAAGCAACTACGTAAGAAACAAAAGGAGAAAAAAAAATCATGCAAATTTATACTTAAAGTGCACTTGTGATTCCTGTAAGTCCATTTCTGTTAGTGCAGATTAAAATAAATAATTTATTATGCATATGGAGAGAGGCTATTAATAGTTGTACTGGGAAATACATGACATTGTTTCCATATATAGGCATATAAAAAGAATCAACTTTTTTTTTAAAGAATAATCAATAGTGATGAGCAACTAGTACAAAGGTTCATATCCATAATGAAGGAAACTGACTAGCACATGTTGAGTGTTTTGTTTTGAGAAACAACTGAAACTGAAAATAAATTCATATAGTAACCATATAGCAACTAAAGTAATAAGTATATCCAAATTAGATTCAGATCTTTGATTTCCCTGTTTGTCTAACACATAAAAATTTAGGATGTAAAAAAAGAGCTTCAAGATTAGTACACTACTATATAGCCTTTAAAAACAGAGATTAAAATGCTGTTTGTAAATAAAAAAAGTGGGTATTTTTAAACCATAATCCTTTGCACTTGTTCTGCAAGCTTCTTGGAAAATAACTCATCATCTACCTCCTTATACTTTTCAAAGTTCACAGGTAAACATACCCCCCCCCCCCAACCAAACCACAAACACCAACCAAACCAAAATCCAACCCCCACAAACAACCCACAAACCAAAAGAAAACCTTTATTCTGTATTCCAATAGCACCTGAAGTATGCTACAATTATGCCAAGAATGTACACTTCTCAAACAGAACAATGTAATTAAAATATAAATAATTCAGAAATATTCTTGACTAGGGTTTCCTAAAGAGACTTCAGTTGTTTATCTATTGAACGATAATGTATTTTGTTACAAGGGAGGTTTTTATCCCTCTAAAAGTCCTACATCCCACCTGTTAAAGGGATGTTATGTCCTTCCATAAAAAGGTTTTGGAGCCCTTGTTCCAGATACAGAGCCTATAACAAGTCTTCAATTAAATTAAGTCTTCATGATCATTAGTAATTTGCATTCCAAATTTCCAGTAATTAAGTTAAAGTTCTCCTCAGCTTGAGCAGTCTCAGCAGCACCTTTGTCCCTGGACTTAAGGGTTTCAGGATCCAGAGTCTTCTCCAATCTGCTTCTGAGACAGCTAAGAGTTCAATAGTGTGGATGCTAACACTGGAAGCTGGTAACATTGCCTATGCATTTAAGCATTCATCTTTAAATCCCACCCCCCAAAGCCACAGATGATACTCCTTCTGTCTCTCTTGTCATCCAGAGTTAATTATACTTTTGAACTAAAAGTATCCTGTCACCTAGCTACCTAGATGTGTCACCTGGCACAAAGGTCACTGTGAAATAAAGTCTTCCAAGGAGGCAACCGTGCACTCAGTGACCCTGAAGGTCACTGTGAATGCAGAGCAAGAGCGTGTTCTGCAAGCAAAGTTGCTCCTCCTGCTCCAGCAGCAGCACGTTTTGCTGCTGGGATGCAACGAAGGTTTGAGGCAGATCCTCATGCTGGAGAGATGAGCAGCCCCAGCAACATTCCATTTTAAAATGGTGATAATGCCAAGATGGACACAACTGGGCAGAATGTCTAATAGTTGAGTAAGAGAAGCGAGATAGGATTTTTTTCCTTAAGAAAAGCACCTCCCAAAATGCTAAACTCAAACTCTACTTTTAAACTGGAAAGTGACTTAAAACACAGCATATTCCAGCTTTTGATGACAACCTATTACAAGTCTCTGGTTAGAGCTGAATATTGTTTCAAAAAATTGTTTTCCCCATTTGGATAAACTCCTTCCCAGGTTGAGCCTCACATCCATTAGGACATAGGTGTTCTGTCCCCTCAACCTGAAAACTAAGTATGTCAAAAAATGGTTGGAGGCAGGGGCCAGGTCCTTTCCTTTGCACTGCTCAAGGAGGCAGGGTGCAAAGACAGAAGAAATCATTCACATTCTCTATACCAAGAAACCATCAATGGATTTTGCACAGTCACTTCCTTTACTCTCCCTCCCAGAATCATTTAACGTAAAATATCGTAAGAGTAGAAATGCTCTGAAGCAGATAATGACTAAACCACTCCTGCTGGCAAAACAGAGAACAGGCCTCACTGCTTTAAAATGTAAGACAAAAGAATGGGCAGCCAGTTACCAATCCTGAGTTTCTTTTTTAATTCTGGTAGTTTTTTGACTGCTGGTTAAAAGAGAGGAGCCAAGCTTTGTTGGGTGGTCCCAGGACTGGGCCACTCAGCATAGCATCCTTCCCTTGTGCCACAGCAGACTGCTGGTGACCTAGTTCTTTGCTCCAGCAGCAGCAAAGGGCAGCGGGCACCCGGTGCTGCTCGTAACAACCTGCTTCTTGGCTGTAGCTGTACAGAAAGCAATTAGAGGCAGTGGTGTATACTTCTTTGCAATGGGAAAATACATGTTCACGAGTCAGACTGGAGATTTCTGAAACATTTCAGCATGTAATGGAACTGAAGCTACATTTACTACAATAAACTATCAAGGACCACAAATTAGATACTACTGCTTAAAAAAAAAACCAACAAAACAACAAACACCACAAACCCCCGCATATATAGCTTTCCTACTGCAACGGCCTAATGACTCAACCTCACTTTGATTGCTGGCTCAAAGACTATCTATTTACACAGGTGAATTCAAGATGCCAGCCTTCAATTTCTGTACTCCTGGGAAATGTTTTAAGTATAGCTGCTGAAAATAATGGGTAGTGGTCTGAGCACGTCTTTTAATACACAGAGTCTATTCTGGCTGATGTGGTGAAAGAGAGTAGTAATGTTGTTTATGAAAACCCATGGGGGCCCCCACACTTTTTCCTCAGGTCAGTTCTGAGCCAAATAATTGGTGAAGCACGTGCCTTGCCAAACTGCATTTACCAGCCAAACTCTCATTTAAGAATAAAACATCTCAGTTGCTGAAGGATGGAAATGATACTGCTGAACAGAAGAGAGTACCATGAAGCTGAACATACCAGAGAATGCTGCTTAGCTGCTTAAGTTGTGTAAACTGAATGACTTCCAACTCAAAATGAGATTCTCAAATTGTCACTTCTTAGAAGAAAAAGATAACGCTAAAATCCTGGGTGTTAATACCTCCCCAAAGAGTTGCTCCTAAGAGCACAGTACAGCTGCACTGTGTTATACCATGTATTTACCATAGAGAATACTGAATAGGGCAAGAATTCAGATCACTTCTGGTAGGAATTGTTATAGAAATGTAAGTGGAACCTTAAACTACAGCATGCTTAACAGCTGATGTGTACTCAGGCACAATATTATTTGCAGTTCACACTGAATTGCTACTAGCACACACTCAACTTGTCTTTAGGAAAAAAAAAAGACCATATCAAAACTCACAGAAAAACTGTGTATATTTTTCCTAAAACTATTAGCTTTCCTTTTTATATGCTCTTGAATTTTAGTAACCGTTTCAATAGATGATAATAGACAACTAAACAATAAGAAAACCTGTTTAACAGGTATAGTAAAAAAAGCTTGGCTATTTAATATAAGCATATTCATTTCAAATATAAAAATAGGATTTTCATCTTATGTATAATTACCATAATCCAGAAAGACTAACTGTTTATTAATTTTTCATTTCATTTTGAAGAGCTGCAAGTACAGATTTGGAACTATTAGGTCTCTTAGTACAATTTTCTGATTAATCTTGGTGGGGGTTGGGGGGGAGAATTTTTTCTGAGCTAACTGCCAAGGTCCCTGAAGCTCTCTATAGTAATTCCTGAAACTACAGTAGTCTTTGATTTTAAGAACAATGTTAATCAATTGCAAACTTCCCTTCCCCCCGAAGTCATTCATAAAACCAGATGTGACTGCTTGTCTGGATTACTGGAACTACATGGACTATTTCCTCCTGCCCAGAAGCAAATGTGATTGTGGTCAAGATCTCAGCACTCACCCAACATCAAGAACAACAAAAAAAACCCCAAACCTTGGAGGCTTAATAGATTTTGGCATTAGTTTGCTGTGCTAACATGTTGCAAATCAGGATTTAAATTTAATCTAAGTCACAGGTCTCTGCTTTGTAACAACCGGCTGTTTAAGGCACAAAGATACATAGTGCATTGCATTATACATGGATGAATTCGAGTAGGACACTGATTAAACAGGGTTCAATTCCTATGCGCAAACAGTAAATGCCTGGCTACATGTATAAGAGATGAAATACATTTAAAAAAAAACCAAAACAAGTGTTCCTTAAAATAGGGATGTTCAACCTACAGTCCTCAATCAGCTGGTCCCCTCTGCCTGCCTATCCCAGTTTCAGATGTTGTCCCAATGAACACTTCAGGAGTAATGTTTGCTTTTAATCACGCGATAGCTGCTGGGCTGCCTGCCGCAGCCAGAACATCGCACCTAAACAGGCAATAAAATTGCCTGGCGATTCCTTGCAAACATCCAGGCTTCCAGCCACAAGCGATCCCCGATTAGGCCAAGGTTTACTAATGCAAAGAGCACGCTCCCCAAAAGTCTGTGAGCAGCACAGACTTGCTTAAAGAACAGGAAGTTGTGTCCGTGAAGTGATGTGCCAACACTGATTATAGAAAGGGGCATAAGAAAGAGAGACTTCCTCGCCATGGAAGGGAAGGAAAACATTTTAACAAATGCTGCCTTCAGCTGCTTCTCATTGTAGCAGCTCCTGCTGGTTTTATGCTAGGAGAAGGACATGCAAGAAGGCTTGCAAAGAAATATGACATTAAAAGAAAATCCTCACAATCACCTTCCTGATGATTGCGAGGACTCGATGGAGCCTATGGCGCAACATAAGCGATGAGCACTTGACTCTGAGATCAGTAGATGGCTACAGTATCCAAGAAGTGTGGCTACCTATTCTGGCAACAGGCGTGGTACAGACACTTCAGCAGTTTCCAAACTTTTACCTATAACTTCAAGTTCCTACTCCCAGCCAAAAAAATTCCAACAGAGCCCAGCACAGTGGAAGCAAACCTTACCCTCTCTAGTTTCAGATGTGCAAAAGAAACAGCACAAATCCCCATTACAATGAACGAGGCCTTCTGTCACAACTTTTTACATGTGTCTAGGAACAAGATCAGCATATGAAATTACACCTGTAACAATGCCACTCCTCCATTCTCTGTGAGACGTTGCTGTCTTAGTTTTAATTTAGCATCTCATTTTTAAGTGCATGTGAAGTACCAATGATTATCAGTGGTGCTACAGTAAATGAGTTAGTATAACAAGATAAAGCAGCAGAATACATACTCAGAAGAAAACTGCATTTTACATAATTAATATTGTTTCAAGCAGACCACACACAGTAGTAGAAGCTCTATTAAATGCCAAAATATAAATGAGCTCTTTCAAGTTACAGGGTAAAAGATTTTATGAACTGTTAATACCATACTACATGCAGGAAGTATCTCGAATAATGATGTATCATAGAACTGTGCTAAGGAGATTGAAGTAATTCCCCCTAAAATGCAGCCTCGCCTAGATGCATACAGTAGAAGCACTGAAGTGATAACTTCTCATCCAATTCCTGTAACATTATTATAGCATGTATTCATAATATGATAAATACACACACTCCTGTTTAAAAGATGAGGAAAACCAGGTGGATTAAATGACAGTTCAACAAATGAAAAAGCAGCAAGTTCAAAGCAGCACAATGTATTTTAAGAAGAGAACTCCCTTAGGCACAGATTCTGAAGTGGAGCTGTACATTTAACATACTCAGCAGCAAAAATGGACATGGATGTGTGTTGTATCTCCTACTGCCAACACTGGAATTCCATGCACAAACTTGTTTTGCATTTTCCAAATTTGACCTGGAAAATTTAGTCTTCTTCCGAGACATACTTTGGGAAAAAATTCTTAAGATCCCATCACACAAACAAAAATATGAAGACTGGTAAATAGCAGAGAAATTGCTATTTTTGTGTGTTTGAGAGTTTGAGGCTGCTTTGAAGAAAAAAAAAAACCTACTTAAATTTTAAAATTGATAGCATAAATAAGCATTAAAAGGGACTTAGGTTTTGGGGTTGTTTTGTCTGTTTGTAATTTTAAACAATATCAAATAAACATGGAGTTATTGTTTTCTTCATGGGAACATCTGTAATTTTCTGTACCATGTAAATATATAAACAAATTCATCCTAATGGCCTAGAATTATTTCTTGAATATACAGTATGTACTTTTAAAATAAAGTGTATATTTTAATATTCTTGCCAAATACTACATATGGGTATACACAGTATCCATTTCTTTTAGAAATTAATACAGTCATTTTGAATTACTGCTAGAGACTAAAACAAGGGTTTTTTTGGAGATAAATTCTTATCACTAGACTTGCCTCAGTTTGACTTGACTGATTTCTCTGTAGTTACATTAAGCTAAAGTTTGGCACAAGCAGTTGTTTTACTGCTCTGAAATGCTTGAAGTCCAACATAACTTACTGAAGAAATAGAACTATATAAGATAAAGCTAAGGTCATGCAAATGTTGTGTGGAGAATTTGCTTCTAAGTACTAGTAATCTGTCCACAACAGAAAAACACTCTCCTCATTTCCCAAATAAAACATAACTAGTAAGGTATCTGCTGAAGTTTGTGTTAAAGCAAACACCTAAAAAAAAAGCATCTCTGCTGCTACAGAAAGCTAGTATAGTTTTATGTCACCCCAATATAAATACTTCTGTTATTTTCATATAAAATATTTAACTAATTTTGTCTAACATTCCGACCAGAATAATATTATACATATAGCTCAAGATATTGGAAAAAATACTACTACTCTATTACCCAAGCTACAGGATATGATATTTAATTTGGTATAAGAGATTTTCAAAGGTAAAAAGGTCAGTCAACAGACATGAGTCACAATCATGCCTTATGACTTTGATAACTCCTCCTCAAACACAACACACACTGTACAAAGGTGATAGTTGGGCATGCATCCAAAAAAATATACTTACCTTAATGTAAAGTTAACGTTACAACTATACATTTTCAATGGCTGTAATGTTAATGTTAAGATAAACATGTGTGGTTAAATTTCTCCTTGTGAAGAAGTTTTAACCACTATGCAGAAATATCACAATAAAACCCGAAGGAACACAAACCCCAGTTATTAATACTTAATGACAAACAGGCCCACTTCCATTTGTAAGGTGGTTTTCTTCTATTATGGAAAAAAATGAATTAGATAATAGCTACTATTACCTAACTAAAAGGTATTATTACCTATCTCAGATAATGCAACAGATTGACCATTCTGCTCATCCACAAATTACAGTATCAGCTATTGCCACATCTGTAAGTGGTGGTACTTAAAAGTGTTACACATTCGAACTAAACTACAGGAGAAGAATGCTAAAATGCCTTGCTACAAAAACAAGTCAGTACAATTTGGGACTTCTCTGTTCTTTTGGTGCAAGTTAAAAATCTTAAATCATTGAAATGATGTAAAAGAAATCCTAGTTAAATGGGAATTTCTCAATAACACATACAAGTGTCAGAACACTGTTAAAGAACAATATGCTAATTTCTTTAATCTGAAAAGCACAAAAGTGATCCATGTATGAGAATCTCCATTTCTGGGATGGATAATTATAATTAAAAAAAAAAAAGTCTCTTTGTTTCTGGCAATTCCAGCTTTCAGCACAGACAGCTGATATGTTAGTCCATTTAACTTTACTATATTTTACAGGAGCTATTTTTAGCCATTGCAAAACTAATGGAAGAGCTGAGAGTCTACATTCCACTCTAATTAAGCCATCATCTTTAGAAGCCAACTATTTTGTACATTATAAATGCAGCAATACATATCAGAGATAATACTAACATCTGTTTTATCAGGCAACAGGCCAAGTGGCTGAATACTAGATCATGGTAAAGGAACCAGATTTTTTTGCTTTCTAGGACTGTGCAACAGTGCCTTCACCACAGCTTATGGGTGCCTCAGCTTGGTAGCTGAACCTGTTATTACAGGAAAAGGTTTGTATTTATACCAAGGAACTATGTCTTTATACTCTAGGATTGAGAACTCTTTCACAGTAGTTTTGGCTGTTATATCTGAAATTACTTACGTTCACACCCTACACTCCAACCAGCTGGAAATGTTGCTCCTGTTTTAATCTCCAGCAGTAAAAGGATGGAAAAGCCTCCTTAAATCCTCTCCTCATCTTTACAGGTGGTGAGTAGAAAAGATGACTTTTCACTGTTGGGGAAAAAGGATTGCCACACCCAAAGTTCTGCTTGTAGAGATGCAGGCATCTCATTCCACACTTTTCCAGTAAAAGTTTACGGATGAACACAGAGTTATTTATAGAAGCATTACTTCATATCCCCATTTGTCTGAGACTTTTACAGAGCATCACTGATGTATGCTGTGATACATCTGAATAGTGTTTTTGCAATCTTTCTTTCTCTGACCCTTAAAATACAGTAGGAGATTTCTCACTGGCTCTTAATGTCCATTTTCTATTTAAGAATTCCCTAGAAGTCATGAAGAAACAGAAGCCCATCTTACCCTACAACACAAGTAAAAAGAAAATTTCCTGACTTAACTGCTTTATATGCTATAGCAATGAAAAAGAGGCAGGTGATTTCACTTACTGATTACATGAACTACAAAAAAACTCTTAAAATTTACATTTCAAAATACAAGTCTGCATAAAGTTTTGGTTTTAAAAACTTTCTACATTTTTTTGGTTTTTAGGAGTCCTGATCCCCCACTGACCTCCCAGTAATTCAAATCTAGCTTCTTACAACCCAAAATGAACCTCTGACATTTATACAAAGTTGACAGTGAGAAGTGTTGAATAAAAGTCTAGTATTTTAGCTGAAGGATTTCTTAATGCTCATTTAACAGGTTTTACTCTTTATGTTCAGTCTCATTACCATCTCCCAAGTAAGCTGTTTCCCATTTTGCATATATACTTGTGTAGGACTCTCTTCCATCTAAGTCTTGTTACCAGCACAGTTTCAATATCAGCTAAATTGAAAATGTGAAGCATCAGTTTCCAAATAGCCAATGCACCAATGAGACCCGTAACGTAGCAGAAGTAAAGCAACGGAAAACAACAGCTTTTCAATGCATCATGTAAAGATGTGCCTATAAAAGTAAATCTTAAAAGGATATGCTATAAACCCAAGTTTACATAATAATAGCAAAAAGTTCTCTCCTTGCAACAGCATTAAAATAGGCGAACAACAGGTTGCTTTTAATACTGCTGAGTATTCAGAAAACCCACAATGAGGCATACTTGTTAGTGATTTCAATGCCCTTCCCTTTTCAGAGTCGGTAAGATTACACATGCATTCTGTGTGTCTTCCAGCACCAATCATGTGAATGGAATCTTGAACTTGGTATTTAACCTTTTTATCCTAAATTAATCCATTTTTTAATATTAAAAGCCTCAACCTATTTTACAGGGCATATATACACAGCAGTTTTCACACACACTTAGTATTTTAAAAAACATTCTAGGAATATTTGTTGCCAATATTCTAGTGTAACTAATTTTGATATGCTCATAACTTTCAAGACATTCTTCCTGAAGGCTAAAAGTTTTCCACTTCATTCCAGTTCAGAAGCATTTTAGTTAGCTGCCTGAGAAAAACCTTTAGTTAGTAATTGAAACTATAGCATGAAGAATATATTAAACACAAGTAGAATATTCTGCTTTATCAATAACCAAGAGCTATGAAAAATACTCTAGATATGACATTCAGCAGAACCTTCATGAAGTCCTTTGAGCTAAAGAAAGAAATTACTGCAGTCAGAAGCTATTTATGGTTGAAGTTTAACCTGCTGCATTCCCAAGAGTATCTACTATGTATTCCTCTATAATGAGCTATCTAATCTAAAGCATGTCATCTTTAGGAGATAAAAATACACAAACTAACTTTTGACTGAGAAATACCAGCAGGAAGACTTCTTTTACTTGATCAGAGTGACCAGCATATTCTGACAGAAACTTAAATTTTAGAAGGTCATGGCTATTTCCTAACTGTATTTGAAGGGGGGGAGAAGTTTGTGAGTGGGGTTGTGTGTGGGGTTTTTTTTGAGGTTCTCTCAAGCATTCTATTAAAGAGGTCAAGAGTCAAAGGAGAAAAATAAAAAGCAGTCTCTATAATAAGAAAAGAAATTAAACTACACAAAAATAAAGTACAGTCTTAATCTGTCTACACCATCTTCCAAAATAAGATACTATATTTAGCTCAGGCCTCTCAACTGTACACTTCTCTGACCTCTCTGAGCATTACTAGTTTCTTTTTCACACCCCCCCCCCCATTTTACCTAGCCAGGATGCAATGAACTGGCATTATTATAAACATTCTGGGGTACAGCCAATGCTTCTGCCTAGACACAGGTTCTCCCCGTTTTCTGAAGATGCCAGAACCACAGCCAGCCCTTCCCTTCTTCTTTTGCTAACCCTGAGGGAGAAAGTCGCATCTCTGATCATTCTCAGTATATGACACCAAAATGCTCATTGCTGCTTTAACTCAGATTTGCAGGAACTACCAGTAGATATACTTGACTATGTACTAAGCTTCAAGTATATTCATTACGATAAAGAAACACTTAAATACTTCAGGACAGTAGACAGCTTATTTTATAACAGGGGAAAATTCATAAAAGTAATTAGAAACATCCGACATTTTCAACATACATGGTTAGCAAAGTGCAAGACAAAAATTAGTGAAGGAAATCTGCAGAAAACATTACATGCTAGATGGAAATCAAGAAGAAAATAGTTCAACTGCATACTTCAGAAAATGTATGTGAATAAATTCAGAATATGGATGCCTGTAGTTAAGTTTTAAAAATCTGTTTACTTGAAGTACTGCATAAATCTTAAATTGACAGTAAATTAATTCAGTTAAATGCAACAGGCAGGAAGGCAGACAAATGCTAAAGAAATTAAATGTTACTTTTGAGTCCATAAAACAGTATTGTCTATTATAGAAAGGAAAGAGGTACAAAAATGGGAGATGACCTGCGGAACTTGCATCTCCCTTGCCTTTCTTTAATACCCAAGGTCATTTGGTTCAAGAATCAAATTGGAGTTAAAGAAATCAATTCCCACGTGCACAGCAGCTGCTGCCCTGACTGTGTCACTGAGTTACTCCCATCAAAAAGAAACACTTCAAAAAAGAACACTTTAATATTAGTGCTGACTGCTAACCTGAAAAATAGAAGATGATACTGAATACTACTCCACAGCAGACTAATGTTCTTTTTCCTCCTGCACTTAAGAAACTTCTAAGGATTTGTTTTTAAATCTGTTAGAATTAGTTTAATTAAAGCTTGAGAATACATTCACTCACTCTCTTGTACAGAATCCTAATAGAGGTGAACACCAATTTTTAAAGCATTTAAATTAACAATCATAAATTGTTTCTGCATTTTGCAGTATGTTACAACAAAAGGCAGAATTCAAGAAAGGAGTTTGCCCCCCAAAACAAAAACTGGGTTTTCGTCATTATGGCTGATGAATGCCATGTACTTTACCATAGATACTCATTTTATTTGAAAAGTGCACATACAAAATGAAAAGGAAAAAAACTCAGATTTAGATATTACTTTGTGAAGTGGCTTATGTGATGAGGAATCATATTTGAACAAACTTGATAACAATGACTAGTTAAAACTGATTACACTTTTCTCCCAACAGATGAATACTTAGTTTGACTCAGACTAACTGGTATGAATAAAGAAGTAGAGAACAACAATTAAAAAACCCTCTGAAATAAACTTTTTTCTAATGTTAAAGTACTACCTGTTTTAAATTTCAAAATGTCATGTTTCCATCTCTTCAGGAGAGGATAGACTGAAGACACATCCTAGCAACTTGAAGAAAAGTCATTAAATAATGGGTTAAGTTTCAAGAACAAAATTTAAATAATCTTCCCGAGGATCTCTAATTATACAGATTATTATAATTTGCAAATCATAACTCTTAACATCCAGTCATTCTCAGCCTAAAACACCAGCTTCATATGAGATTATAAATAAGCAACAAACAAACTCAAATATTGAAGAAAACACGCTTCCATTAAAGGAGATTGCCGAGTCCTAAATGGGCAGCAGTTCAAGAATGCTACACTACTAGTCAGGCATGTACGATTTACAGTACTTTTACTTTTCTACTGCTGCCACTAAGTTTAGAACATGTTCTACAAAAAGGCCTTGCTGATTTTAAAATGTTCTGTAGATCTGTAGTATGCTTATTTTGGTACTTTCTAATACAAGTCTTTGAAACAGCTTCTTCAGTCTGACTGTCTTCTATAATCTTTTGCTAGAATCTAATTTACTGTATTCTGTGTCCCCACCCCATTATGCCCATGTAGCTCCCCATGTGCTCCGGACAGGTTGTCAGTAGCATACATCCTTACAGCTTCAGAGGTTAATAATGTAATTTTGTCTTTTATTTTTAAGAAAAGCTGACGTTTCTTTGTCATCATTTGTCTTATCATTTTAGCCCACACAATTTCAGAATTAGGGAAGAAATAATCTTGTCATGTCATATGCAGATCTGTCTATAAAGGGAACGTCCTCTTAAAACACATTCCACTTAGTTGTTTTGCAAAGTCTTCCTGTATAAATAAACACATGAAGTAGAAAAGCAGTGGATGGTTTTACATATTATGCTTGTAAAAAGCAACAGGCCACACAGTCAATTTGCATTCCTCCTAAATTCTCAACAACAGTTTTGGAGGCTTTCGGACTTAGGTTACTTAAAAATCCAAGTGATAAGATAATATGCATCACAATGATGAAAGAGCAATTTCAGTCTCATACCTAATAACCTAAGTGATGTAAACAGTGCAAGTCCTAAAACCTATCATGGAAGGGGTTATGTTCCTCTTTCTGCTGAAGAGGAATAAGAAAGGTAGGCAGAAGAACAGAACTAAGCAAGTTTTTTCCATTTATCTAAGGACTGGCATAAAGTTTCTTGCCCACATTACACAAATAAGCCAGTTGTTAGTAGAGAGCTTTGGAACATCTGGAATCACTAAAAACACTCTCCTTGTTTATTCTAAAGATAATCCTTCACCCCAACAGCACAAAATTAAAAAAAAAAAGGCACAGATTCTAATGCCATAGGTGAATTATGAAGATAACACACCCAGAGTTTGTCAATGTGTACAAGGAGAAAGAACTGATTAATTTTGAAAATTATATTCAACACCATGAGAACTTTGAAAACATTTAATCACTTTGTTACCTCAAATTTGTTACTTCTGCACCATATTTTCAGTCCTCCCCCCTCCCCATTTGGCTAGACCTCTGAAGCACAGCATCAATCTTGTACACAGTAGTTCAAAGTCCTTTAAGTGGTGCTTTAATTGATGCTTATGTGACCATTAAGAGGTATGGTGTTATTGCAAATGTTCAACTTGTGATTGTTTGTTGTTTTTTTTTTCCTAGTAAATATTCAAATGGCTTATAGTTATTGAACTATTCAGTAACTGCCAAATGTGTTAATACCAAAATGTAATACCTCACACTCTTCATTATCTTTATGCGCAGTAATTTTATAGTATTACTTGCACATTAAGTTGTCTTCACTCCAAAATTCAATCCCATCTGTTTCAATTGTATACTTACTTTTTCTTTCACTTAAGTTAGAGAAATAACAAAAAGACTCAGGATTTTTCAAAACTACTCCTTGCCTTGAGCATGTAAAAGGTTTAACAGCAACTTCTGAAAGCTAGCAAATAAAGTTGTGGTCATATCCCCACACTCTCCTTAGCATACCACTACAAAACCTTAATGCTGTTCTCAACCTTCAACATCAAACTAACTGAAAATATATCTTCCATCCATGCATCATGTCCAAACCAATTCTATTTTCAAAGCTTTTTCAGACAAACAGGTTTTCACTGTCACATGCAGCATATTGTGAGACCTTCCACTTGAAGAATACAAAGCTAGAAAAGAATTGCCATAGACAGTGCATAGACAGCTCGTTATCTGTATTTTCATCTGCAGCAGAATGGGACTCTTTTCACAGTCCCTAGCTCAAAGCCACATATGTGAGTGTAAATCTCAGCCTGTAATCTGATAAACATTTTACTGCATAAACCAGCATTGCAGACAAAAAAAAAGCACCCTAAAGAACCAACAGTCCTATCCTCCCCTAACAGTTTGTTCCTGCCCCAGACCATTTGCTGATATATGCCAGTACAACTCTTTATATGGCCACACAGTGAACTGGGTTGTGAACCTGATCTGGCTGAAAATTAATTTAGGGGGAAAAAAAAACCAAACACCAAAACAAAACTAACAACAAAATCTGTTCACCATATAGCTGTCTGTGCAAACGTAAAGCAACACAACATGGCACATATTCATTTTCAGCAGCAGTACCAGCTGACAAAGTCTGACACTTTCTTTCAACAACAGCCTCAAGTCTGTATGAGCAAAGCTTCTAGTTCCAGCACATGGCATGGTCAATGAACCAACTAGACCTTTTCCATTGTAAATTTACATCACAGACCTGCCTTGCATCTTAGTAATCGGCAACAAAAAACCCAAACTGAATAAACCTTTTGACAGTTTTCAAAAATAGATGTGTTAAAAGTTCCTGACAGTTTGTGTTTGGGACTATAAAAAAAAGAAAAAAAAAAAAAAAAAAGGACTTTTTCTGCTTCTTTTAATCATCAACTCTCAGTTTCTCCTCAAAAGTTACATGAAGTTTATATATGAAAAAAACCCCAATTATACACATACAGACAGATAGAAAAATAATTTCAGAACAGCTATGCATCACAATTATTTGCAAGTACTATGTCTGAATCAGGTAAATAACAATTACACTCACTATTAGCTCTTATTCCTTTTAATAACCTATTTATTTCCATAGTCTAAGAAATGTGAGTACACAGAAGGATGCTACATATGTACTTATGAAGTTCATGTATATGTATTTGATTTTTAAATTTCATAAAGAAATTGTACATGATAGTGACCTTTAAGTGCTTTGAGTATTAACTTTTATGAGCTAACAAAAAAGGTGTATCAGCCCTTACATTCCAAGAGCTGAGCAATATTCTCCGGGTTTAAGGCCCAGCAGTAATTCAGAATACTACTGTTGTAGTAATCCACGTGAGAAGTTCTCCTTTCTGACCTGATCTGCTTGCAAGTGTGTCTATCACACTAACAGACAGAGCCTTACATTATTCCTGTGATTTACCCCAGAACTCTGATACAATCTATTAGCACCTCGGTATTGCAGACTTAATTATGCCTTCTCCTGGCTATAGATATGGCGCCTATTGTATTTTGTGACACTCTAATAACAATTGTGGGAAGTTAGTGGAAAGCTGTCCCCCTGGTTCTTCTCAATAGAAATAGCACTGGTTCTACTACTTTCATTTTCAGGTTAACATGTTCTTGTGTTTAATGGAAACTTAAAACCTATGAGTCCTCCTACCATGTTGCAGGATAGCAAATGTTTGAAAAACCTCAACAGAAAAACCAGTTTGCTTCAGCACTGGACTACTATACATAACACTACAGACATGAAACAGATATTATAGGCTTTTGATTCAAGCTCTCTGATCTGTACTTATTTAGAGAACAAGTCAGAAATTCTCTGTCATTTAAAAAACAACACATCTCCAGTGAAGAAAACAAGGCTTAAAGAAATCCCCAGGAATTGGAGGCAGAAAAAGCTAACTAATTTAGTCACGTCCACATTAAGGTTTTTACCAACATAGTCCAGTTCCCTGTTTTGCATAATGGGCCAGAGCAAACCCTCCCTGGGTCCTGCCACATATCAACATTTCTCTATGGCACAAAAAAACCCCAGGAAAAATCTGCATACACTAACCTTTCACAGCCCAGCCCAACCCTTCCCAGTCAATCATTTCTTATTTGGTACCTGATAGCTATTGACATCTGTAATAAAATAGCAAAGGATGTTAGTATAGATGCAGTTGTCCTAGCAAGATACATTTATGCTAATATTCCTCTTTTTCCTCTGGTTGCCCAGCAGAAGCAACAAACTACACTGGTGAGAGCAGAGCTTTGCTATCATCGTGCATCCACTCCAGAAGTGCTCTGTACACCACTGTAGCAGCAAACAGGAACTACAGCCCAAGTGGGTGTAATGTTGATACACAGTACAGGAAACTGCATCTATACTCAATATCAAGAAAAATAGGTGTGGCCTACTCTTAAAAAACAATCAGATCACCACTACCCACAGTTGGTGGTCCCACAACTGAGCCATAGTAACTGATCACATGAACTCTCTCAACTCACTCTATTTGTGAACTTAAATGCATCAGCCTGATTAGCTTGATTTCAGCCTCTTTATTACCCGAAGTACAACAGCAGCAGAATTCCCAGCAGAGCTGGTCCATTTAGATGAACATAAGCTTGTAACTGCACACTACTATCCTGTTCATATTAGTGTCTGCTCACCACAGAACTCAGCCATATCATCCTCACCAGCTGCTGGAAGTTGCACTGGCAAAGTTGATGGATGCCACAAAACTGTGTTAGTTTGACACACAGTCACAGAATTTCTGAAGGTTTGGGAAAGCACCCCACAAAGCACCACGAGAAAACCCACAGAGCAAAACTTTGCTCCACAGGATGCACGCCCAGACTGCCATTCAAGTAGTTAACTCACTGATGAGCGGTCGAACAGTAAGTAATCAGTAACTGTAAAATGGCAGTAACAAAAATGGTGTGGACTTGTGTCAGTGTGACACAATTATATTGCTGCAGTTCAAATAAACAAACTAATCAGATATAATGTTACTGTAAGGACAGACCCAAAGCAGTTTGTTAACTAACGATACTACTAGTTTCTGTTTCAATGTAGGACTTTGGAATGGTATCTCAAAGTAACAGAAGTCATGGATTGGATCCTACAACATAAATCTCATTTCTTTAAAAACAAAACACACATGCCCCCTCACAAACACTAGCAAAGAAGCAATTTTGCTTGTGCCAGGAATTGCAGACCAAGCATTAATAACTAAAGCTTCAAAGTATCATACAAATGCCTTGCCCATGTCACAGAGCACTATCTCATGAGAGATGTTTCAGCTCAGTCCATTCCTGAACCCATTCACTTACTGGATCCATGTAGAGAAAACAAAACAAACCAACCAATCAACCAACCAAACAGCCTCCCATCAATCAATTTGTACCAGTTGTACAAGTGATTTCTAGAAAAAGCAAAAAGAAAAAGCAGACCCTCAGGCTACGTATAACACATCGTAAGACTTTGTTACTCTGAATCTAAGTAGAGGCCATGTAATGTCTTAGTCTCTAATTCAGCAAAGCACTGAGACATTGACGAAGAGATTCTTAATCCCATCACTAAGCCCTCAAACCACCATTTCCCAATGTAAAGGACATGTTTATCTAGTTATTCTACTACAGATTTTAGGCTACAGTGTAATGAATGACCATTCACAATGTATAAAACTGCTCCATGAGAGCTATTACAAATACTGTAACTAAATACTTTTCTACTAGCCATCACTAATAATTTATCTTGAGTTAAAATAACAGATCCGCATCTTAGAAAGACATCTGCTCTGATAAAGAAAATGCATTCAAATGTATACAAGTCTACATCATATACAAGTCCCTATGTTAACAGGCAGACTGACAGAATTCAGAAGATGGAAAAAAAACCCCAAACCAAAACAAGACCAAAACCCCCACCCATGCACCTACCCAAAGGTATTTTAAGGACTGTTTATGTTCCACTGAGAACAGGATGTATATTTTACTAATACAAGATTTGAACAGAGTACTGTTTAAAGAGTAATATATATCCACAAATGGAAAAAAATTGAAGTGCTTCCCTAAATCCACCTAAATCTGGAAGTGTTTGTAGGGATCTGAGAAGTCCCAAGCAGCTGTACACACATTTTCATGTCTAAACTGCAGTAGACTAGTTCAGGATACTTTAATTTGAATGTGACATTTTCTTGTTCTGAAGAAACAAGAGTAATTCAAAATTATTTAAGGCTAATCTGTCCTAGCTGCACAGTATTTCAAGGCAGTCTTACTGCTGAGTGTTCAGCCTAATTACAATGTCTGTTCAAAACAGATTAATTAGGTTACTTGTACCTTTTTAAGGTGTCCTTAGGCACTTGACCACAGCTAATAATAAATACCCGGTACTTTTTATCTCTAAAAAAGCAAGCATCATTACCTCTATTCTAAAGATGAGGAAACTGAGACATGAGTAAGCAGACTCTTCAGCCTAATGTCACCTAACTGAGAGCAGAACAGCCAGGAATGAAATACAGGTCTTCAGAGTCCCATCTAGTAGTTTAACCCAACACAGTGAGGTACAAGTGCTTAGTTTTATATACCTTTATATACAAAACATAGTTGTGTAATCTAAGACTCAACTGTCCAATTTATATCATGCAGACTAACAAAATACTGAGCATTTTTCAGTCATACTCATTTTATGAATATTCTTGTCCCAGACATGAAATGGAAAAATAAAACAAACTAAAAACTATACCGGATGTGCCATCGTGTAAGTGTAATTTACATGTATTTCAGTTGTGGTACTGTTCATCACTACTTTGAAAAAAAAAAAAGTTACCAATTGCCTTTGAACACGATTCTGTCATGAAATTTATGCTTCAACATCCCCAAGACCAGCATCTTAGGAAATTAGATGACTAGGGCTTCCATCAAAACAAAATATCCATTAAAAAAATCCCTTTATTCTGACCAATACAGAAATAAAGACATTTTTGCCAAGGTTTTGTAACTTTAGAAACATGCATCATGGCCGAGCTTGAAAAACTCATTCCAGGTAGAGCCTTTAACACTTCCATGTGAAGCAAACGAGGGTCTATTACATGCCTATTTACTTTAGGGCATAGCCCAAGTTCTCTATCTTGACCAAACAATTTCATTTAAGCAAATAAAACCAAGTAATATACTGTTTTCTTCAGGCATTAAACAGGTACTGTTTTGGAAGCACAATTTTGAGTGAACCAAAAATTTTCTTAAAATAAATCCTGTAACATTAATGAGAAAAGTCTAAAGTTTAAAACAGTTACATTACCGTCTAGAAAAGAAGTAGTAGAGAACACCTAGAAGTACAAAAGTGCAATCACTTTGCATACCCAATAGCTTCATTTAAATACTCTAAGTAATAATTTCTGTTACCCCAGCCATATCAACTTACTATGCTGTCATGTACCATCACGGCAAAGAAAGCACTCATCTTTGGAAATACACACTACCTCACAAAAACTTTTTTTTTTTGTAATAATGATTTAAAAAAAAAATTTAAAAAGACCTTTTTCATATGAAACTTAAAAGATTTTATTTCATGGATGACTGACTTAACCTACAGCATCATAAGTTCATTTTATGAGGAGACAGGGTTGTCACTTCCACCAGGAAGCAAAGAGTTAAAGGCTGTGCAATTAACCTGAAAGCTAGCACTGGAGAGGCTAGTTTACCTGCTGGACAAAGTTCTAAAAGGATGCAAGCCCAGCAAAGGACAGCAGAATTTTCGAAGGGAAGGCAACATCAGTAATACTGGTTCTTACCCAAGCTCCTTCCCTCTCCTACAAAAGAACCTGTACTGGAGATAAAAGGAGGTAAAAAGGTAAGCTGTCTTTATGTAATCTTTCAATCTTTGGTAATCAGGTAATTTTGCTGGTGAAGCTACTAAACAGAACAAACTAAAAAGAGGATTTGTTTACTGCCAAGTTTATTTCCTACTATGCATTTGCTAACTACTGAGGAATAAGTGTTATATTTTTCACCCTGAACAAATTTATGTGAAAACTTGCTTAGAAGCAAGATACACTTTCCACATCCTATTAACTGTCTGTGAAATTTTTAAAGGAAGATATAGAAGAATAGAGAAAATATTTTATAGAGAAAGCAGGACAGAAATGTCTAGTGGATATTTGCTAGCAGAAGTTTTTAAGAAACTGCTCTATCAGATACAGAGTCACTTTTTAAAAATATAAAATCATCACTATGAGAAGTGTGCTCTAAGGCCTATTTAAGGCCTGTTTAATTAAACTCCGTACACTTTGAAACAAGTACATATACCACACCTATGTTTTACCACTTTCTTCTTAGCAGTTAGTTATTTTGCCCTTTTGTTTTTCATAGTTTCTCAGAATCCGCTTCACATCCTGTTAGTCAGTAGTTGAGAAAGTTTGCCAATCTTTATATCAGGAGAGTTCAGTTGATTCATGACTACTGATCCACTTTTATTAACTTCATCCAAACCTAACAGTTAACTACTTACAGCACGATGGAGTACGCAGGGCTATCATAACCAAGTGCATGCAGAACATACAATATCAATAAGCAGCGTGTTATATTGATCACCCACTGATACTCTAGATTCCATGTCAGGATCAAGCTCGGGATTAATAATGGGTTTAGCTTGTTTCCAGTAGGTATTCATGAGTATTAGCAAAACATCTAAACCACACATCGTTTGTGATCTAGATCGATGCAATTACGTGACGCTTTCAACCTTTACTGTAGCCATGCATTCTACAACTTCCTCATCTTTCTGTGCATGATTGCAATATGCAAGTAAAAGCCCATTTTACATGTAAGCACTTTTTAAGTTAGAGTTCTTTAAATTGAGGAAGTTTCCTCCTGAAGAAACATGAGCGAAATGGCGCATCTCACACTTCACTGTAGTTCCCTTTACTTTGGGATCATGCCACTAAACTAGCTTTTACGCACAGGTATATGAAGAGTAATTTGTTTTGACGAATTCCCAAGAAAAATGATAGTTATGCCTTTGCGTTCCACTGCTAATATATGCCACTGCAAACAAAACGCTGCCTTTACAGTGGTTCTTCCTGATATGGAAGTTCCTCTTAAAAATACCTAAAAGTTAGCAGTTTACAAAGCTTAAACCCTACTGGGATTTCCATGTTAACTTCGTAACCTTTCTGTCTTGCCCAAAGAACTGTATTTATTGGCACAGAAGTTACCACATATAATGGGAGAGACAGTACAACCAAAGGATCTAATCCATACTGTTTTGTTTTTGTTGGCTTTTTTTTATTAGTATCACTGTCAGTCTCATCTTCCAAGGAAAAAAAAAAATAAAACCAAGCCCTCCCCACCCCCAACAAAGTCCCCCCAAACAAAAAACCCCACTCATTTCTGTTTAAATTAATCTGAACCACACTCTCAGTACTTCTACAGAAATTCTGCTTCCATTTAGCTTACCTGTAACACTACCATAGTTACTTATTCACACAGCTCACCACTTCAAACAGGTTTACCAGCTTATATATCTTCGTATCAAGTTTGTATTAACATAGCGATTCTTCCTAGACACTTACGAGCCACTGATTAAAGTTCAGCATTTTAGATGGATTCTTAGCCTTCAGCCATCTCATGCGCTACAATATTAAGTAGACTGCTACATCTCAGTTGTGCCCTCTTTTCCTTTGTTACTCAAGTGAGCACACTGCTAACACTTAAAGTTACAGGAAAATGTAACAGCATTTGGGAAATAAAATGTCTCCTTTTTAAAGCATGCCTTTCTAATTTCTATTCGAGCATTAAATTCAATGCTTTCCATTTATGGCCTTCTTTAGCTAATTGTCCAACTAATAAATTCAGAGACACATTCTTTGCCTGATTAACCGTAACAACTTGCATAGATATAGTGGTGTATATTAAAAAAAAAAAAAAAATCCAAAAAAAAAGAAAAAAGCAAGTAAGCTTTCTTCTGGACAAGGAAGCGGAAGAGCTAGCAGGTTGAGCTGACATGTAAAGATAAGAGCACAACAGCAAAGCTCCCGAATTGCATCTAACCCTGCAGCTGACAAGCAGAAAAGTAACAGTTGCAAAGGCAACCAAAATTGGCCAAACTGCAGGCATGGATGGGAACAACCAACCCTCGAGTTTTCAGGGCCTTTTACAGCGTTGCGGGGTGGTCTGGGTTTTTTTTTGTGGCGACGAGAACCCTTGCCGTGTACCAAATAACGTTACTCGGACCATTTTCTCCTCTTCACAAGCTCCGAGTTCAAGGCCTACATAAAGGAAGCTGCTCCCACCCCTGCGCGGTGCCGCGCAGAGGGGAAAAGCTCTTCGCTTGGCCCCGAGGCAGGCGGTGGGGCGGCTACCGGGAGCCCCTCCGGCCGGCGCCCCGGCGAGCGCCGTGCCCGGGGCGGGGGCGGCGAGAGCCGCCGGCCGCCGCAGCGGCTCCGGCGGGCGCGGGCAGCCTCCGCGCTGGCGGAGGGCGCTCCCCAGCCGGCGGGGGCCGCGGCCGGGGCGGGGGGCGCGGCCCGGGGCAGGCCCTGCCGCAGGGACGCGGCCGCTCGGCGCGGGGAACGAGGGAGGCGAGCGCAGACAAAAGCGGGTCGCGGCCGGCAGCGGGGTGGGGCCGTGACCGGGCGGCGGCGCCTCCGCTCCCGGGGGAGGGCGGCGGGAAGCGGCCTGGGGTGGGCACGGGCTTCCGCCACCTCCCCTGCCCGGCCGCGGGGCGGGGTGGGCGCCGAGCGGCGGGCAGGGGGCGGCGGGGCGCGGCGCGGCGGGGCCGGCGGCGGCTGCTCCGTCCTCCCCGCGAGGGAGGGGAGCGCGGCTGGGGCGGCGCCCGGAGGGCCGCCGCCGCTTACCTGGAGCTCGGTGAAGAGGATCTCCCTCTCGGCCGCGTTGGACGCCATTGCGCTGGGGTCTGAAGTCCGCACCTGGACGACGCTGCTGCTGCCGCCGCCGCCGGCGGGGAGGGGAGCGAGGGAGGCGGATCCGGGGCCGGGACTAAGGGCGCATCGGGGGCGGGGGGAGCGCTCCGTGCTCAGGCAGGCAGGCGGGGGGACGCGGGAGGGGCTGCTGCCGCCGCCGCCGCCGCTGCTGCTGCTGCTGCTGCTGCTGCTGCTGCTGCCGCCGCCGCCGCCCCCCCTCCTCCTCCTCTCATGGGGGTCGCGCCGGGCGCCGGGGCGCGGTGCCGTGCGGTCCCCGCCGGGCCGCGGTGCGCTCCCCCGCCGAGGCGCGGCGCTCGGCCCTGGCAGCGCTGGGCCGCCGCGGCTGCTGCTCCTGCGGCCGCCGCGGATGTCGCACCATTTGGCTGTCACCCTGTCGCAAAAGCGTCGCTGCTTTCCGGCTCCCGGAGCACGTGACGGGGGGGGGCAGGAGGGAGGAAGAGCGGGCTCCCTGGCGGCGACGGGCAGCCCGCCCCCCCCGCCGGCAGAGCGGCGCGAGGCGCGGAGCGCGGGCTGAGCGCGAGGGCGCGCCTCGTCCCCCCTCAGCGTCCCCTCGGCGCCCCCTCCGCCCCCCCGGTCCCCTCGGCGCCTTCCTCCCACGTCGCCGCGCTCCCCCGGCGGCGCTTCCCCCTTCTGTAAAGCTCTAGCGCTGGGAGTCCTGTCGTTTCCTCCTGTAGTTGGGGGGTGGGGGAGGGGGGCGGCGTGTGGCACATCCCTGGTGTTGGGGGTTGCTGGGGCTCGGCTCCGCCAGGCCTAGGAGGCGGGTAAAACCTGGCCGGTTTTTAGGAAAAAGCAGCTAGCTCAGGAAGGAGAGGTCGTGCTTGTCTCAAGCGCCCGGAAAGAGGGCAGCCACCTGCCGCCCTGGGGACCTGGAGCAGTGGCCCGGGAGGTTGTGGTGAGTGGGTGCTGTTAATGCCGTTCTTGTTAGTTTAAAGGGCTAAACGTGTGTACTTGGGGTGCTTGGTGACTTTCGGGGGGGTTGGCACTGCTCAGTTAGTCTGCAGAGTAATAAGCTTCTGAGAGCTTCAAAGTCAGTTTGAGTGTCTGGGAGGAAATGGTTTCTCTTCCCCCTTGGCGGCATGTGACAGGAGCGTTTATTCTCAGTTTCCTGCCGGTGTCGGTTGTTTTGGGTTTTTGCGTGGTGGTTTTTTTTTGTTTTTTTTTCTACCTGTCCATAAACACGTACTTTCTGTTGGTTAGTCTATACGCACATGCACTCTCATTCCAGCTTCATATCGAATGTTACATTGGGCTAATTGAACTCATGCAGAATGCTGTGTGGAAGCAATTAAAACTGCTTTTTTTATCTGTGCAGTTCATGTCAAACTCATGTAAACTGAGGCATTTTTGATAGATTCATCTTCATGTAAGCATCAACATTTGTTCTGTTTATGCTAGTGCCTCTCTGTACGGCTACAGGCCAATAGTGGTATGTTTGCTCTAGAACTGCAAGATAAATTTTGGAGTGTTCTTTTCTGGTTTTTTTGTTGTTGTTGTTTTTGGTTTTTTTTCTTTGAGAAAGAAGGGAGTGGGAGGAGTAAACATTAAATTACCACTACTGTTCCTAGCAAATTTGAAACATTTTAAGTGTTTTTATACTTCCACTGTTGAGCACCAAACAAACTAGACAATCTGAAGTACTGTCTGTCATGCAGTACAAAAGAAGTTTATGAACATATGCACACAGTTAATTTCACATAAAAAAATTAAGATAGTTCTACAGTAACAATGCACATCTTTACAGAAATTAGACTGTTTCACTGACTTATGCCTAAGTAACTGTGTTGATATGGTTTGTAATCTTGCACATGCACAAATCTACATATAGACTTAGTCCACTCGAAGCTGATGGCTTAATTTCTGTTTTGTGTGGCCAGACGATTAGAGGCTGGGAGGAAAAGGGGATAGCAGAGAGAAGGAAAAATTTACCTGCCAGTTGTCTAACAGTGACTATTTTACAAAAAATACAGAAAGTTCATAAATCTGGGGTTAACAGTTTTAATGCAAGATTTTAATTACTGTTCACTGCTCCATTGGTACATGACAGCAATCAGTGAGGAAAACATATCTTAGCTATCACAAAGGAATATACAACATCTGAGGCTAAATGGTGAATTGTGTTAAATTGTATCAGGAACTGGTTTAGCTCTTGGATAAAATTTTTGGAGCATACACCTCTGCTGAATGTAAATTCCTCAAACGCAGTTTGGATTCGAGTGATTTTTTTTGCATACTGTGCAGTTTTAAACTACCTGAAAAATGCTAAGGTGGGAGGTCATGTAGGTCACTTTTCTGAGTCTGGGCATCAGGTAAACATCTTTGTGATCAAAAGCCACAAGGTACATAAGTCATACCTTGTGGTTATAAGGAAGGGGAATTTCAGAAATCATTCATATTACTTGATTGTGAAAAAGGCCGTGTGGGGGAATCCTAGTTATTCTTCACCAGACTTCCTGGCTCAGTTTTTCCCATAGCCAAAGTTTCACATTATCCAATAAAATTTGTGCTAGCACAGCTTTGCTGTCAGTTGTATGAAGTAGTCTTGGTTTAGCAGTCGCACGTCAAAAGGCATGAATTGACTTTACTTGTGGAGCGTGGTGCAGTTTTTGGCACACTGTGGAAGAAGGTGGATGGCAAAGACATTTATACAATAATTTCTCATTTTGAGCATGATACAATGATGCCAAACTGCACTTAAAATTCATTTGAACTGGTTTTGAGAACAAATGTTTAAGGATATATAGAAGTAGTCAGAAATTACTAGATTACTGTGGTTTAGTGACTTCATATACTTGTCAGTGTGTATGTGGTCCATTACTGCAGCTCATCTGCTAGCCTGGTCTAACTGCAAAGGAGGAGTCAGTGTGCTAGCATGTATATTTTACAAGATGCGGTCAGAGGAAAACACAGATTGTGCCCCAAAGAAAATTCGTAGATGAATGAGTGGGTGTCAACAAAGTTAGAGAAGCTTTGAGATTCTGTCTAAAGCAGGCAGCTGACTTTAGTTCATGCTTAACCTAGCCTGCCTATTCAGCATAGCCTAAAACATGTTGTTATCCCTCTCAAGACAGGGCCTATAATCTTTTTCATATTCCCAATGTTATTTACACAACTTGGAAAGACAAAGTCCTGGATTCTTTTATAGAAGTGTAGTGGTACAGGAATCAAAGGAGGAACTGGTTTGAAAGAACAACATTTGCTTAGCTAGATCTCTGATACTTCCTCCAGAGTCTGGAAAACACAAGGCAGTGCTGGACAACTGTAGCTCTACGTTTAAGTACTGTGACAGTGAATTACTGAGCAAGAGAGAACATTCCAAGTGAGTCCCAAAATAGAAGGCAGTTAAGTACGTAAGTCTGAGAATTTAGCATTATATGGAATCCTGAGTTCAGCCTGTGCCTTAAAATATCTGAATGCTATTTCTTCAGCCATTATTCTTTTAGCTCATTCCCTACACTCAATTAACGTGCTAGAAAAGCAAACTGAATGAAAGGGATGTCAGTACCATTGGCTAATGCCTTTAATTACTTCTTTTCTTCAGGTTGCGTTATTGAAGTCTTTGTCCCAAAGACCTGAAAAAGTAAATAGCTGAGGCTTCTGGTGTTTCAGGTGGTGCAAAGCACACCTTGTGAACCCTTGAGCATAGTGCAGAACTCTTTAGAAAAATATCCAGGATACTGTAAGCAATATCTAGGGTATTTTTTAGAATAGGTCTAACTAGTCCTGTATATCATCTAAGGAAGAGCTTGCCTTCACTTGGTGATGCATATAGAAATGAGGATTGAGGACATGTGAAGAACACCAGAAAGGTGTTAATTATTATATTATTATACTTGCTGCCAGCAAGAGTCTACCAGGAAAAAGTTAAGTTTTTATTTAAGCTTCTCATTAATCTTGCTTGTTCAAATTAGTGATGTATTCTAGAGGGACAACAGTGTAGAGACATGCTTGGGTACAGGCTAAATGAAACTTGGGGAGGAAGAAATTAGGTATCATTCTACATGCACTGCGTTAGTAGGTAAGTGGGGGCAGAGCAATGCTAGGCCATCCCACCACCTTTTTAGGCACAGAACAAACTCCAGGAATTAGTGACTTTTTTATGGGGTGGGGTAAAGATTATTTTATTTTGCAAGTAATATTGATACCTGTTAAAGGAAATTCTTCTCTCTCTCTCTCTCACAAAGTGGGAATGCTAAAATTCACAGTTCAAGTCTACTTTAGGATAGCATTTTCTTTAAGTTCTTTTGCTTAGGAATAAAGACACATATGTAAAGGAAATGTAGTCCCAATGCTAGTTTAAAAAAAAAAAAAAAGCAGCAACACAACAGATTTTTTAATAATGTAACCATTTGTTCTCCCTGACTTCTAGACATAGCAGTGTTACTCCTGAATTCCCATAGTTGTCCTTCTAGGCTGGATCCTCTGAAAACCTTATGAAATCCTGGAGCTATGAGGCACAGGAAAAGTGAGATGGGAGAATGCATACGTCTTTGTCTTCTTTGTTTGTTTACTTCAGCCTGGAGATGTTGAAAAAATATTAATGGAGAATAGTACTTTTCATCTTCCTGTTTTGCTTCTCAAATCATTGTGGGAATAGGAGAAAGCTTTGCTTTAAAGAGCTTCCAATAATAAGTCTTGCAGTAGGTTTAGAAAGAAATGTGTCTAGATCAGGTTAAACTTTGAGATAAAAAAAAGAAATTAATATAATAATCTTTCTTAGACCACCAACTTGCTGGTGTTCATTAAAGAAAATGCCCAACAGGAGGAGAAAAAAATCAAAGGTGTGGATAATTTTAATGGGTTTAGCTTGAGAATGTTGTTTCCTTTCTCGAAAACTCACTTCTTCCATAGTATTTCTTAGAAGTTACTTACCCGCCTTTCACTCAGATTTCTTAAAGTGAATTCTATGTAAGAAAAGGCTCCCGAGAGAGAGCATGAGAGCTCTCTGAGGCTCTTGCTGATGTGCCACTGACAGTGAAGAGGACAAGATGATGACGTCATAAACAGAAAACTAAAATGACTACGTAAGTTTATTTAGCTCTTGTGCGTGCAAATTTTGCATATTCTTAAACTATTCCTTTATTACTCTCTTAATTACACAGCTAATCTTACAACTTCTGAGTGGATTGCTGTGATGTAATCATAACCCTGTTAGCAATTGCTGCACACTTTCTAGTTAAAATTTGTCTTCTGTGTTTACATACTATTACCCAGGGCTAGGCGTAGGCATTTTATCATCCAGCCAAGTAGGCAGATGCTCTGAGGAGTGGAGTGCAGCAAACCTTATCTTACTATCTGTTTTATTAATTCTGGACCCTGGGAAGGCTTGCAGTCAGTGAGAAAAGAGTGCTCCAGGGGAAGGAGGTTCATTGCTGTTATTGCCTCCTGTTCTTCTTTCCCCTTCTTCTCTTACAAGGGAAAATCTACCTTATGCCAGTTAATGTCAGTGGAAGCCTGTAGAGAGGAAGTGCCCTACGTGTGCAGAACCAGCTGTAAGATCAGACCTCATTTCTTTAAAGGAGATCAACTTGGATTATTTGAAGCAATAACAAAATGCTTTATGTCTTTACATTAAGGCTATGATCCTACAAGTGGATCAACATGATGGATCTTTACACCTATGCTAAGTCCCAGTGATTCTAATTAAACTTGATTATAGGATCAAGATTAACATACTTGATGTTGTTTCTGCAATGAGCTATGCACAGATGGACTCTTGTGCTTTCATTGAATCCACTGAAGTGAATAGGGCCTGGTGCAGCATTGGTAACATCAAGGCCTTATTTTCAAAGAATGTAGATAAGAGATCAGTACAAGCAAGGTAACAATATCTTTGGATAGTTCCTGGTCATCCCAATGCTTTATGTCTGTCAATTGCAAGCACATTAATTCTAATGGTGGCTGATCTAAAGTACCTTAGTTCATTACAAAAACAAGGCAAGATGCATTCAAGAGTGATTCAAAATATGTTATCCTGTTATGAAGAAGACTGACTTTCTGAAGAAATGTAGGTGGCTGTGACCTGAAGTTGCTATGAATAGACATTAGAAAATTGGGGCTCTGGAGATAATTGGAGGATTTTCACATGCAGCTTTAGGGTGTGCAACTTTCCATGATTCTAGGAAAATCAAATTCCTACAGAAGGCTTTACAAATATAAAACAAACAAACAAAGAGTTTGAGAGTCACAACATAGCTGAAGTCCCAGTCTGCATTTGGAGGAAAGGGAAATGTATTGCAAAGGATGAGTCAGACGTGGGCATCCCCAGAGAAATCTTTGCCAAGTAGGAGATCCATGCTTGAAAGGCTGCTGCAGAGATGTGTCTCTCTTGCATGCTTCTAAGGTGGGATTTGACCTGCCTTTGGAAAGTCTGTTGCTGCCAGCAATACTAGACTGCAGATCTCCTAGCAGCTCGCAGCATGGTATGCAAAAGGCAGAAGGTTGTCCATTCTCCTCTGCATCGTGGTGCTGACAGACTGGTTTCACCCTGTGTTGTGGAAGTTGATGCATGTGACTCATGAACTTTTGGTTGTCCTCAACAAATTTTAATTTGCTGTTTTGAAATCTACAGCAAAGACTGACAGAAACAGGAACTATGTCCTTTGCCTGAAAACATGTACAGCTGCAGTGCCATGTCTGGTGATAGAGTATCCATACATCAAAGTTTTCTTTAGCTCTAATATGTTTGTGGACATTATAAACAGCTATGCCAAATGATCCTGAAACAGACTTCATCAGACACTTAGTCTTAGATGGTAATGATTTTTGGTCGTGATTAACTTGATGGCTGTTTTTTCTCTCCATGTCTTTATCTCCTCTCAGAGACAGTAGCCTGCATGTGTAACTCTGTCAGGGATTCAAGTCCTAAGTAGTTATTAACTTGTACTTAGTATGCAATGTCTCTGAATTAAAAGGGCAGATCTATCTTCATCTAATGAACACTTAAAACAAGAGAGTTACCAGGCAGGTTTATAGCTAGCTCTGATTGCATTCTCCTTGCTCTGCTGGGACTGACATCCCGAGGAGAGAAGAGAGTTTAACAACTTTCAGAGAAAATGACAGTTGCATCAAACAATATTAAGAGAAAGACACATTTAAAAAATGATAGTGCTGATACCAAATATGTTACTGCTTCCCCTTCTCTCTTCCTTCTTTTCACTCCCTGTCTTCCCTCACCCCCAATTCTTTTATTCTCATGCTATGGCAAACAAACTTGCTCTTGTGTAATTTAGCACAGCTTTATATTGCTTTGATTCATGTTCTGCTGCTTTTGAACCCTGTGGTTCTGAGATGGCTTGTTATAGTGTATTCCACTTATTAAACTGTTTAGACATAAGTGAGGAAGTAAGAGTAGTATCTCTCTTTTTTCCTTCTTTTTTTCTTCTTTTTTCCCCTTCCTTTTTTCTTTCTATTCCTCCCTCCCTCTCCCTTTTTGGAATGGGATGGTCATGATAGGGGTGAGCAGGGAAGTTAATCACACACATTCCTTTTGGGATACCTTTTTAACTAGCTGTAACAAACTTCCACGCATTTTCAGGATGTTCAAAGGCATTTTCTCTTGTGTGAATGAATCTGCTGGCATTGTCATGTTGCCTGAAAATATACACAATGTAGAAAAGCTTAGATGAGATTTCTATACTGGAGACTAGTTGCAGAGTTAATTGTGGAGTGGCTCTTCTGACTGAAAAGTGAAATGATCAGGTACCTGAAAGAGCAACAACTAAATTCTTCTACTACTTTTAATTTGCTTAGATACATAGATGCCAGTGGTTTTGTTTTTTTAAGTGTAATGCATTTTCTTGTAAACAGTTAATGTTATGGTTTAGCCTCTTTTTATGTTAAAGAGCAAACAGTCTAAGGACTAAGCCGAATCAATTCGGGTTAAGTAGCTTCGAAGTATCTTATTCACTGAAATCCTATACTGTCAGTATGGCCTTGGATTTGAACCATTTATTATATTCACGTAATGAAATGTTCTAGTAGAAATATAAACCACTTTCAAGTTGGTTTGCTGCCTAGCAAGTAGTTTGCAGTTAGTGAACTTGTTTCTTCTTCATAAGAAAAATGAAGCTAGAAGCTACTGAAGAACGTGTGGGAAAATGTTTTGGAGCCTTGATCTGTTTCCTCTGTCTACACTGTCAAGGAGCAGTAAGCTAGAGGCAAACACTGAGGTGGAGTTAATGGAGGAGAGGGTTGAAGTGTACTGGGTTGATATTTGAAACGGGATAACCTGGATTTTCTTTACATTCATTTACCTCTTTGCTTGCTGCAATGTTGACATGTTAGCTTTAATGAAGGCAGATTTTATGCAAGTGTTAGAAATGTCTGTTAACTAATGGAATGCTTATTCAGCATGCTCTCATTCATTCCCTCTTAACTTGTTCTTTGCTTTCTTTGCTTTCTTCTGTCTGTTCCCTACACACACTGCACACTCCACGCCCCCCCCCCCCCCCCCCCCCGCCCCCGGAAGTAGTGCAGTCATGGAACAAAGCGTGAAAATGAAGTGTAATCATATAAAAATAAGATAATATGGTTTACCCTCCTCCTGTCCTATATTCTTTCTCTCCATCCTGAGATCCATCTAACAGGCCAGTCTTGAACTGCAGTGTCCTTAAAGACTATTTGATTGAGGTAGGATAGCTTAGCTTAATTGGACCTGAGCTGAATGTGGTCATAATATTGACGGAGATGATGGGGATGTATCAATGATATGTCCTCAGTATCTTTGGAACTGTGGCCAAATTCTGTAGGACAGAAGTGCATAATTACCTTAAAAATTGCATGAGCAGCCTAATGTTTGGTTTTTATTAATCATGATAAATAATAGTAACAATTTTTAGAAGAAAACACTGCATCTAGACATTAAAAGCATGTATTTTCACCATGGACCTAAATACAACAGTAAATCCAGTGTTATTTATACCTGCTATGCAGGTAGAAGTTGATTTAACATTAGAAAAGTGCAATAATAGGCAGGATAATAAAGTTGTATACTGTATTATGAGGCATGCAGACTTTAGATACAGTAGACAGTATATTACAACTTATTTTCATAACATTCAGGTTTCAAATCATACTTCAAGTATTAATATTTCCTAAGTATAATACAACAGAAATTTAAAAGAAAAAGGTGAAGCTGAGGTCAGTTGGGGGTTGCCATTCACAGGCTGTCCTTAACTGTTTATTGCTTCCCCTTTTCCCAGCAAATCCAGTATTTAAGAAGGATTGTAAGATCCATGTAATCATTGAGGATTTACTTCCTTTGGTGCCTCAGAGCTGTGTTCAGCAACAACACTGTTGTTTTATTTGTTTTTTAAGCATACATGTCACTTTTACAAGGTACAGATGGATGTTACTAGGAAGTATTTTGGATAGCAACAACTGTAAATTGTTGCTTGAAATTAACATTTGAAATTTAGATAGACATAGCTTCAACTTTTGGTCTTGCACTGACAGAAGGCACTGTAGTTCTACAGGGATCTTGGGTACACCTGATATAAATTGGGGCTCAGACTCGACCTCATTAGCCTTTCTCGTGTCAGTACAAAATCTTCATAATTCTCAGTTTTGATATTAAAATATAGAAGAATTCTAAATATATAATAGGCTAGGTTCAGGGTAGGCTTAAGGCTTCTAGTTTGGAATAATCTTTGCTGGCAAAACGTTCTGGTGTCTGTGGTGAATAGAGAGCATAATACTCTGATAAACTGCTTAATATTTCTTAATGCTTAATGTTTCTGAAGACTATGTGGTGTAGATTGGTGGATAAATTAAATTAATAGTTTAACTGAAGTGCTTTAGAATTGCAGTTTACTTCACACTGTTTCCAGTCTTTGCTGTAATACAGGTAAAATACAGAACCATTTGTGTTTATTCATATGCAACTTTCTTCTTACTTGCATAATCTATAAGGACACAGTATTTCTAAGTGTCCTAAGTATAAAAAGGAAAAATAAAAATTTGGTAATGGGAAAGGTATATTAGTGAAAGATCTGAAACTTAAAGAGGATTTTCTTTATAAATGGAAATTTTAATATTAAATTGCTCCATCTAGTGGCAAACTGCTAAAACTGATAATTTTTCTTTAGTGATTATTATCCTTTAGTAATGATTATTCCTTTTAAGAATTTAAGACTGAATTCTTTTCCATGGGAAGTCCTCTGCCGAGGGAACTCCATATATGACAAGGTACAAACCTTGATTTTCCTTCCAGTTAGTTCTGGGGATTTTTGCTGTTTACTTCAATGGAAGCAAGCCTTATGTGTCCAAGTGTCTGAATTGCTTTTGAGAACTTGATCTTAGTGCCTTAATATGTTTGGTTCAAGTTGTCCTTGGGGCTGTGAGGGAAAATGGAGAAGCTGGATTGCATAAATAATACAGTAAAGATAAAGTCTCTGATTCTTTGGCAAAGAGTTAATAGACACAGTGAATCATGTAGAGTACAGCATACTGATGTACATCTTGCGTGCTAACACAAGATAAATTTCTGTTGCAGATTGTTTTATTCAAACCTTAACTGGCATTGATATTGTACTTTTCATAATAATAATGAACTAATTGAATGATTCGTTAATGTCAATATACCTTGTAAGCAATTGGAATTCTTATGCCAATCAAGGTGAAAACCCCTGTGTTTCCCAGTAATATGAAAATAGAGAGAAAATTCAGAAGGAAAAAGTTCAAGGAAAGGTTTAATCCAGACATCTCTAATGCCTTCTTCCTTTGCACACCTTGAAGACACATTCTGACAAAAAGGAAGGGAGCTTTTGAGAAGACTTGCATATTTTCCTCTGCCCAATGCTGTGATCCCTTGTGCAGCTGGCTTTAAAGGGAACTCAGGCACTTAAGAATGCAAGATCGTAGAACAATGAATCAGTTTCGGGGTAGTTGCATGCTATTGTTTTTCTCTTTCTGAATGGAGCCCAAAACTGTGCAGCCAGCAGGTGAAGAACTGCAGAAACCCAAGAATATTTAAAAATTAAAAGCAAGAAAAACCCAAAATTTTAGGTATTAGATTAAAAAAAAAAAGATGGCTGTTCTTGAGAATGTAATAGATGGACTGGACTTGCTGGCTCCCTATCCTTTGCTTTTGTCATTCATTTTTCAGTTTTGGTTAATCTGCTACATAAATAATTTATACACCTTTAATTTCCTGGTAGATGAATTCTCACTTCTTCTTAGTCGATATCTGAATACTCCTTTTATATTAAGAAACTGCTCTGTAACACTAGAAGAGTTGCATTTTATTCCAACACTACTGTTGTTGTTATTATTGTTCACTTGAATAATGGAACATAAACCTTGTAGTGCACTTTTCCAGACTTCCTCTCCCCAATTAGGTTGGTCACTTAAAATTGCAGATCACTGTTCCTATCTTCCTTTCCCAGGCAAATGAACCCATTAAGTATCACAATTGCATAATTTCTCTACATGCTAACTAAAGTTTCCTTGCAGCATGCATTTTAACCTCAGCTGTTACACTTTTTGCTGAGCTTGCAGTGTTTGAAATACAAGGTCTGATAATAGTGCATGAACAAATAATTAACAATGCTGTGAATTGGAATGGTGCTTTTAATCTTCTATGGTTCTTACGTAGCTGAGGCCTTCTGTTGTGGTTTAACCTCAGCCAGCAACTGAGCACCATGCAGCTGCTTGCTCACTCCCCCCACCCAGTGGGATGGGGGAGAGAATTGAAAAAAAGTGAAACTCATGGGTTGAGATAAAGACGGTTTAATAGGACAGAAAGGAAGAAAATAATAAAATGACAATAATAGAAGAATTGGAATATACAAAACAAGTCATGTACAGCGCAATTGTGCACCACTTGCTGACTGATGCTGTCATGGTTTAACCTCAGCCAGCAACTAAGCACCACACAGCTGCTCTATCACTCCCCCCCTCAGCTAGACATGGGAGAGAAAATATAACAAAGGGCTTGTGGATCAAGATAAGAACAGGGAGAGATCACTCAACCAATTACCGTCACGGGCAAAACAGACTCAATTTGGGTAAAATTAACTTAATTTATTGCTAATCAAACCAGAGTAGGGTAATGAGAAATAAAACCAAATCTTAAAACACCTTCCCACCACCCCTCCCTTCTTCCCGGGCACAGCTTCACTCCTGAATTCTCTACCTACACCCTGAGTGGTGCAGGGGGACAGGGAATGGGGGTTATGGCCAGTTCATCACATGTTGTCTCTGCTGCTCCTTCCTCCTCAGGGACAGGACTCCTCACGCTCTTCCCCTGCCCCAGCGTGGGGTCTCTCCCATGGGAGACAGTTCTCCATGAACTTTTCCAATGTGGGTCCTTCCCATGGGCTACTCTACCTCACGAACTGCTCCAGCGTGGGTCCCTTCCACACTGTTCAGTCCTTCAGGAGCACAGACTGCTCCCATGTGGGTCCTCTGCAGGGTCACAAGTCCTGCCACAAAACCTGCTCCAGCGTGGGCTCCTCTCTCCACGGGTCCACAAGTCCTGCCAAGAGCCTGTTCCCACATGGGCTTCCCATGGGGTCACAGCCTCCTTCGGGCATCCACCTGCTCCGGCGTGGGGTCCTCCACAGGCTGCAGGTGGATATCTGCTCCACTGTGGACCTCCATAGGCTGCAGGGGAACAGCCTGCCTCGCCATGGTCTTCCCCACGGGCTGCAGGGGAATCCCTGCTCCAGTGCCTGGAGCACCTCCTTCCCCTCCTTCTTCACTGACCTTGGTATCTGCAGGGTTATTTCTCTTACATGTTCTCATTCCTCTCTCTGGCTGCAGTTTCTGTGCCACAGCAACTTATTTTTCCCTTCTTAAATCTGTTATCCCGGAGGCGCTACCACTGTCACTGATGGACTCGGCCTTGGTCAGTGGTGGGTCCATCTTGGAGCCAGCTGGCTTTGGCTCTGTTGGACGTAGGGGAAGCTTCTAGCAGCTTCTCAGAGAAGCTACCCCTGTAGCCCCCCTCCACTACCAAAACCTTGCCATGCAAACCCAACACAGATGCCCAGTTAGTTCCCGAGCAGCAATCCACCCCCCTGGCCAACTCCCCCCAGTTTATATACTGGGCATGATGTCATATGGTATGGAATACCCCTTTGGCTGGTTTGGGTCAGCTGTCCTGGCTGTGTCCCCTCCCATCTTGTGCCCCTCCAGCCTTCTTGTTGGCTGGGCATGAGCAGCTGAAAAATCCTTGACTTAATATAAACACGACTTAGCAACAACTAAAAACATCAGTGTGTTATCAACATTCTTCTCATACTAAATCCAAACATAATACTGTACCAGCTACTAGAAAGAAAATTAACTCTATGCCAACTGAAACCAGGACACCTTCTCAGGCAATAAAGCTAGTTAGGTGTACCTCATCTCTGTTGTCTTCTAATCCCTGATGGATTTTGGGTTATTCTTTCTGAATAGTGCAGTTCCTGCAGAAAATCTTTGTCAGTGTTGCTGTGGTTGAGTTCCTCCCCTGGTACTGGCATCTACAGGCATACTGACAGAAAACTGAACAAAAAGCCTTGGCCTTTGCATCTCCTTCTGTTGGACTGGGGAAGCTGAGAGGTATCGGTGACTTTTTTAAACTGATGGCTTTCAAGGTTCAAGGCAGGGGGATGGCTACTAAAGGATTTGCAAAAGTGAGAAAAGAAAGAATGCTGTTTGAATAATTGCGTTGTTTGAAATACTTTGGAATACGCATCCCAAAGACAGTTTAGTCTGAAATAGTATCTTCCATCCAGTTTGTCACTTGAAATTATGTGATAACTTTACACTAACCTTACATGAATTTGGTAAGTATTGCTAATTCAGGTATGTATTCTCTCTATTGAAAAATCATACACATACATACATATGGACATACATACACAATTGCATGTTTCTAGTATTTTTGAACAAAGTTTTCATTGGGAAATGAGACTAGAAGGGCTCATCTTCTCTTACAACTAGTTGGAAACAAATTAATGCCTATTGTAATTTTGAGAGAGGTTAGGTACTTGCCCTGGTTGCTCTGGCAATTGGCCTGTATTTATTTTGAAAGAAGGGTTTTTCATAATATTATCTAGCCATAGATTACTCCATTTCATCTACATCACATTTTAAAAAATACCCATCTTTAATCTGTTACCAAGATTCAGTTGGCAAGTTTTTGTCTCTGTATGCTATACACCTAGATCTATATTCTCTGGAGGGAATTGCTAGGCAATGTTTGACAGTAGTAGTAAATGGCTTATGGTTCAGCTAACCAATGCCTGTTTTCTCAGTCTGGCACACATTTCTTGCTAGGAAAAAATGGTGATTATCTGGTTTTGGTCATACTTGTTGCATGGTAAAGTATCTTCTTGGAGGTGGCCAAGGACAACTTAGCTTTTTCCTGTTGGTGAGGTCCTCAGCTGTGAGGGATGTTTTATAATTATTTAGATTTCCAACTTTTTAAGTGTATACCATGGTACTGAACACTCCAGGATTTTGAGATTGCTTTATCTTAAAACAGTAGAAACTTCCTTTGAATGAATTAAAGCTATGTATATGGAATCTTTGCACTCTTTCTTGTTTCCTGAGGCAGATACATTGTCAGAGTATGCCTTACAATGATTTGTACTGGTGCGATTTTGCTCTTCTCTAGAGTTGCTTTGTTGTGCTTTTCTACTGATTTTGATCTTGAACATCTAAACCATTGTATTCCTCCTCCCATCCAAAATGCCTTATTTTCCTGATGAAACGTATTTGTTTCAAGCCTGAGCTAAACAACAGCAGTCTCAGGAAACGGTATCTCAAAGTGTGCATTGAGGGAGAGGATATTTAATGTATACTCTTCTATTTTTTTTCAAAATGTACTCAACAGAACCTTGCTGTTAACCACATGCAGTGTAAATAAATATTTGGTATTGACCACTTTTTATTTATTCTTCATCGTCGCTCTTCTAATGCTTCCTTGGTTTCTAGCGGAAAATGTCTTTTTAAAAATGTTATGGGTGTATACAGAAGTGGTGGGCTTTTTATCTTTTTGCAAGTTACTGAGAGTACCTATCAGCTGCCATAGGACAGTTCATGACTTGCAGAGTGGTTGGGGTTTTCAGCTTTGTTCTGGACTTGAAGAGCTTGCCTTTCTCTGAAATTTTTAAAGGTTTTGGTCTCTTGCACCTTCTTAATGAGACCAAGGCCATGAAGTTTTGATGCTGTCAATCTGTCCTGTGGCATTTTGGATTTTAAATTGTTTACCGTATCAGGTTGCTTATTTCATAAGCTTAATGCTGGATTGTGTAACTTAATTGGGCAAATAACTATGTTTCTAAGTGCTTCATAAGAAAGTGATTCTAGATCTCCCAGCATGGCTATCCTCTAAAGGGTTTCATTTTGGATTGTAATAAAATCTAATCTTACTGATCATTCAACCCTTTTTCATCACATAGATGCTATCTCCCCAAAAGAAACAAATGCAAGCATTGTTGAGAAATTTTTTGTTTTCAGTGTATTGTTACCATAGATGCATTTTTCTAGTTCAGTCAGGTTTAACGCCCTCCCAAACCTTCTTTTATATGGTTCTTATTGAGGACGATATTCCAACTGCTGTGGTGTTTCCATAGCTGGCCTTCTCTAAGCTGACTGAAAATGATTGGTTTTTATATCCACCTCTAATCAGAAAGAAACGATGTCCTTTTCACTGGTGTGTACTGTGAACAAAGAATACCAGTGTGTGACTTTTTGTCTTATACATATGTCTATACTGACAGATAAAAAGCGTTCTACTCAGTTGTTCTGCTTAGGTTTGTTTTGTTTTTTAACCTCTGATACTCTGTGGTCTTCAGGAATAATTTCAATCCCAATATTGTAGTTAATCTAAAATGATTTCCATTACATCCCTCCTGTGACTGCAGAACAGATAATACACTAATTTGGTGCTCCTTTCCAGATTTACTACTACCAAAGCAGAAATCCACATTGAAAGGCCCATTTCCAGTCCAGCAAGCTCTCCATGTCCGCATTCATGTTTCCATGAAATTAGGAATCAAAGTTTCTAAAAGTAGAACATCTGAATCAGAATAAAGCGTTCTTATTCTGGAACAGGTGGAATCACATGGTATTGCACTAACATACCTATGAATACACATGTAGAAGTCCTGAATTTCTCCACTCCATTGTAAAGATAACCAATAAAAAGGACTACTCAAGTACAGAACAGAAAAGTGGCACTTCATTTGGCTTTTGCCAAGACTTCTCACACTTCCTGTGTTTATTGCTAATGCGAGCTTCCCACTGTTTCATTAAACAGGCTGTTCATGGCATCCTATTTTCTTTAGCAGATTTCTATCACAGCAGTTATTGTCAGACTTGACAGACTGGCAGCTGGAGATATGAACCAGGCATAGTTGGAAAAAATTTAGGTGTTTAAGGACTCTTATCTTTTTTCAATTGCTTCTCTTTTTTTTTTCCTCTTTTTTTCTCTAAACTGAATTTTGTCCTATTATTCTCTTAAAGTAGAAATGTGGGCTTTAATTTTCCCTCCTCTCCTGTGAATAGGAGGTGGGTTACAACATGCAAGCTGATTTGGAATAGAAAAGAACACAGGATTGCAGTGGAGGCAACATCCACTAGAAGTAGCATATTTCATTCTACTTTCCAGGTTTAGCATTAGATTTGTGTGTTAGAGTCCACAGAGTGGAACTGGACAGGTGGATGGCTCCTTGTGGACCATAGAGGTGTGTTTGAGTACTAGTGTGCATGGGGGAATTAAATTTCATAGAAAATGTAGCAATGTTTGGGCTTTTTTTAATTTTTTCCTTTGAAACTTCTGCTGTTGTTAGCTGAAGTCTGAATTTACTTTTTTCTGTGGAAGCTGTTTCAAAGAGGAAATTTGTGAGCTAAGCATGCACTAAGCATGAAGATCATGAGGTATATCTGGTTTGGAGAAGTATTATCTGGAAGCATTAACATCTGAATTAAGTCAGTGAACTGAATACGCTGTAGGAATTATCCAGATCTCTGGAAGAAGGTACTGACCAACTTGCATGAAAATAATTTACTGTTTATGTTGTAACAAGTATGTGTGTGTGCTAGAGAGGGGGAGAAGATGATGCTTAAAAAAAAGAAAGGTTTGTCATCAACCTCGTCAGGTGACTCTCCAACAGAAAGAAAGGATGTGCTTCTCAAGAACACAGGTCCTATTTAATAACACTTTTCTGGAAAAAGTCTATATATGGTGCCCACAACATGCAAGAGAGGGGATTTAACCTCTGATTAAAGGCCCAAAAAAGTCTTTGTGGGAACTGAGGCAGAGAAACATATACAGATACAGCTGTATATGTAACAGTATGTCTTGTGCAAACCAAAGTTAAAAGTTGGGAATTACTGCATTTGAACAATTTAGGAGTCTGGAAGGCTGATGCATCGGGATCATATGATCTTGTATCTGTTAACAGGTAACAGACTTGTGATACATTACAAAAATGTACCAGGAGGCAGTATAGCAGTCCAACAACACTAAAGGAAATGCACCTAACTTACTGAGAAATAGAAACAATGCCTATGGCTTTCTAGCAATGAGATTGTTTCCTAAGGCTGATATGATGCTTTGCCATGAAGGATGGATAGATCATGTTTAACTTAGTTGGAAATTTGTCTCCTTTAAAGATAATGTTATGTCATGTTTATTTGCCATAAGACAGTAATCACATACTTCTGTGCATATTCTCCTGCAAATAGGTCTGCATCATGAATTTCATGTGCACCATCACATTTATTCAGTCTGCTGGTTTTAGGTCTATTAGGAATGCTTTCCAGTTACAGACCTAATTCTACAGCTCACCCACATCATTGTCACCGTGTAACTTCCTATCCTCAGAAGGTTACATATCTGATCTTATGACTATTTTCTTCTTCTCCATACAAGAGATGACTCTGAAATGTCCTCAAAACAATTGCTTCACTGTGTGCGGCAATTATGAAAGAACACTTGGGTCATGGTGCTCAGATAGTAGGCTCTGGCACTCGTATGAGGATATTGAAAATTGTGGACTCTCAGGTGTCTGAAAACAGATATATTATGCTTTTCTCACTTCGTAAAAACTTGAAGGCTTGGCAAAAAATGGGAATTAGTTTGCTGAAAAGAAATTTGGGAAGGCCGAGAGGGGGAGCTAGGAAAATCACCAGCAGATCTGTTAAACCTTGATTCTAAGAAACTGAAGAAAGGCTCTTTTCAATACTCGTGTTACGTCTCTGGTCACTTGGAGAAGAACAATATGATAAATAACAATCCAAGTGGATCAGTTCAATCAGTCATATCATCTTGAGTGGTTTCACTCTTTGATTGGATAGCTAAATAAGTATTAAAGGGGATGTAGTAGAGATTGCATACTTCCGTAATTTCTGTTTCTTTTAATTTGGAAAGTGCAGTAGGGAATCTCTGCTTTTCAGAAGGCTGTGACAACAGCATGCAGGCAAAGGAGACTGAACTGCAGCATACAAATGGTGACTGTGGTCTTACCAGCGCAGAATCCCCTGTATGAATTAAGTAAATCTTGTTTATTGGACTGAGTATACACAGATTATCTGAACAGCATATGTATAGTAATTCTAATGTTGGTTTTCGAGGCCTGTCCCTATGTACATATGCTTTAAAGGTGGTACTATCATATGGCATTCTTGTGTGATTGGCCAATTTGGTTATTTTATCCATTAAGTCTTCTTTTAAGGTAGGGTTGCAGATAACTTTTCTGTTTGTTTTGAGATTCCCAGATGTCTAAAGGCTGTAGAATATTGTAAGCCAAAGCATGGAATCCTATAAAAAAGACCTTCAATCACAATGCATCTTTTGATGCTTAGCATTAGTGAGTTGCTATCCCACAGAAAGTCAGTTTTGCCCTAGAAAATAGCCTGACTGCTTATCAACTTCAGAAAGTTCAGGAGCAGCTCACTAGCATCACATAAGTAAAAGTAGAATCAGGTTTGTATTTCTAGAAAGTTCATTTGTAGAAGACAACTGAAATAACAGGACTGGTGGTTTTCTCTTTCACCTTGGGTACAGAGATTAAGAAGATAAGACTTTTCTCCTTATAGTGAGTTTTCTGAAGGCAACTAATTTAAATTCAAGAATACCAAACTTTTTGGGGATCAGTTAGAAACTTTGTCCTGAGCACATTAATAACTCTCCAAATGAAGGAACAGTCTTCCCATCTCTGCAGGGTAGTCCACCTCATCTAGGTTTTTTTAACCATTATTGTGAAGACACATGTGCCCAAAATACCATCTGCTGTGCATTTTTCATACCTTCCTGTTCTTAACAGGTGGTCTGTGCCCTCAGTCCTTCCTCTTGTGTTGATTTGGTGCCATTTTTGTAAGTGGAACAAACTTCCTTAATCAATTAGTAAAGCAGAAAGATGGATGGAACCTGCTTTGCAAAACTATTTCCAGAGGTAGTGGAAAGCACTCAGTGGCGGCTTTTGTTAATTTAAACTATTGAATTGGCAGTCTTGGCCACTGTCTTCCCCCATAGAATGGGGAATACAAGCTTTTTCACTCCTGCTTTAGCCACACATTGTATCACTGGTGACTGAACACGTAGATGCAAGGATAAAGGAGGTAGCTGAATTACTATGTTCATTTCATCTTCTTTTTAACTATTGAGATTTCAGAAATGGTGCCAATTAGAATAACTTATAACTGCAGTTTTGGCATTCATATGAATTAAATTTCACAAGTGAATTGAATTCTTTATAATGACTTTCTTACAATGGTTCTAATTCTGCTGGTTTTACTTAGACAGAAGTCCTATTGAAGTCCCCATAAGAACTCTAGGATCAGCATTTAGTATTTGCCTCAGTTCAGTAATTGTTTTCTTTTATGCGACTTTTTAGAGCGCTCTGACAAGCAAGGAATGAACGGCTTATCTTATCAAGATTTATAGTCAATAGCTTCTGTAGTCTTGTGAAGAAGACATCTGCTGTGCAAATAGCAAGGTTAAAGTGATTGTGCATGAAATAAATACAAACTTCAGCTAGTATTTCATCCTGAAAACCAGTCTGAACAATACTTAGATAACTTCACATAATGGAAGCCCTTTCATAATCTTGACCCGCATACAGTTTTGTCAAATCCAAGGTCAGATAGAATTTAAAAAATAAGCTTTATTTGAACTTCTCTAACCATGATTTTACATTTGTAAGCATGTTCTTTAATAAAAAAAAAATCCTACTATTGTTTGGTGGGTTTTTTTCTAATTCTTATATAAGTCTCAGAGTTTGATCAGTTGTAATAGAAAATAAAATATTATCTAATTGTTTAGGAAATGTCTTCTAAACCATTACAGCTGCAGACAAAAGGAGTTCATTTCAAATTGATTAATGTGCTGTAAGTATCTGGAATTGCTTGGTCCAGTCACTTTGTTGCCTTCTCATCTCTCTGAAAAATCAAATGAAGCATCTCTGAAGATTCCTGATTGATGCTGTCAGCTTTGTACTGTGCATTTCAGGAAATGTTCAAAGTGGGGCAATAATTTTCAATCTATTTTCAAGTATGCTGCAGTGAAGTTTTTCTATCAGATTATACAAAGTCCATTTTCTGAAGAACTATGCATTTTCGTGTGTTGTGCGTTTGTGGGTGGGAGGTTTTACATGTGGATCTTTATAAATATGCATGAGAGAATGATGTATGGGTGATATTGCCTACTTCTGTTGTACCATGCCAAAGTGCATTTTTTTTTTCTCTGTAACTCATACTGCCTATTTCTCTTATATACAAGCTCAGATTAATTTTTCTTGGAAGCCATGTGTAACTTGGTTTCATTTCATAATGTATGAACAAATTTTCCAAATCTTGCTACAGAATGCTTCAGGACCAAATCCGGTGATCCATTGGTAAGAATGTTAAAGTACAGGAAACTGTAACAGAGATTATTTTCCTCCTAAAAAGGGAACTTGGACAAGATAGTATCATTAATTCCTATATTTGTTTTTCTTGGCTTACAAGGAAAGCAGGAATTACCTTGAATTATCAATTCAGCAAAGTCAGGTGTGAATATGATTTGGCCAAAAGAAGTTCACGCACTTAAGCTGCATGAAACTGTATAAAAATCTTACTGCTGATTTGGTTACTTTATGAAATCATTCAGTGAACAAATAACCGTTAGTCAACAACATAAAAATACAGCAATAGGAGCATAGCCTTTTGTATCCATAGGCTGCACATGCAAACTCTGCAGGAGATCTTGGGCTGTAATAGAGGTGGAAATACGGAAGACCTCTAAAATTCTCTCAGGAACCCCCTCCAGTCTGTAGCAGAATGGCTGGCTGCTCACCATGCTGTCACTGGCTGCTGGCCAGCACTGGTACTCTGTGACCCCTTCTGATGCAGCTCATAGGGCGTGAAGGATGAGTTAACGATACTGCAAGCAGCATTAATGAATCAAATTTTAAATGTGGATTCTCACCCACAGTGGTGTGGAAAGGTCCATGGCTCTGAGGAGAAGGAACCAGGGAAGAGAAACCTTCTCTTAAATTTAGATTTCATGTAGGTGAATAGAAGGTACCTTTTTCCTCCTATCACCCCCATAAGCAGCATTGTTAGTGTCTTTTCTTGCCACAGCAGGAAATAAGAAATAACTGAATTTTTATTAGTATATTATATTGCCAAGTTTTGTATAGAATATCTTGTATGTGCACTCTGAAAGCTGCCTGAATATAATTATCAGCATTCTTCTGTCTTATTCTTAATCTAAAATATAACAGAATGTCCTGATTCAGGACCCCCCCTCCCCATTTAAGCCTGTACTTAACTTCCATTGGCTCTAATGAGGTTAAAATATACTTGTAAATTCTAATATGCTTAAGTGTTCTTGCTTAGACAGTACTTAGGAAAGATTATTTAAAAATATTAATTCTGAAAAATGGAATGCTGACCCCTTAAAAATTCATTGAACACATTTTGTGAAAAGTATTCTGCTGTCTTTTGAGAGCAAAACAATTCTGTCTTGAAAACCTGGAAGTGGAGCACAGACATGATGAAACTAGTCTCAGGATCATTGTGATGTAGCTTGTGAAAATTCATTAAATAAGGTCCCCTAATGATAATGATTTACCAAAATTATTTATTTTAAGTAGCTGAACCAGTAACACAAGTGAATATTATTTTGCAGTGTAAGATTGCTAAATTGTGTTCCATTCAGTCTCTATTTGCTTGCTTATTGCTGCAGTAAAATAGGCAAAGCAGTTGCATAATCAAGTCTTTATTGTATTGGTGTAATTTGCATGTTTTCTTTATTGTTTCAGAACCATCACAAATTGTTATGAAATGAATAACACTTATTTTTATGCTGGATAGATGATTGAAACTGCTGAGTGAATTTTTCCGTGCTATTTTGGGATTTGTGTGATAAGGAAGTATCCAAAGACACTCTAGTTTTGTCTGTTACACAGCAAAGTATATTTTCCTCTTTTTTAAACTTCAGTATATGCAGCCTTATTCTTTTTTTGCCAAGGTGATTTTGTGCCACAAAAGGTATCAGTAGGGCAGTATCCTGAACATCTTCCTTCCTATGAGCATTACTTGCATAAAATTATCTTTACTTGTGCGAGCAGTGCCATTGTTTTCAACTTGACAACATTTACAGGGATGTACTCTCTGTAAGCTTGGCCCAGTGAGGCCTACTATGGGTCCATTAGTGTAAAAGGAAAATCCTTTTGCTGAATTCACTGAAAGTGGAACTAGGCTTACAGTGAGCACTGATTAAGCGCCACCATGCTGTTTGAAAACTTATTCTTCAAAAATGCCAGGACAAAAGGCATAATGAATAAAAATAAATCTTTTTGTTTTAAATTATTATTTAGAAATGGGGGGAATGGTGGTGCTTTGCCTAATAAGGTTGCTACTGGCAAGAAGAGCTCTGGTCTTTGTCTGACCCTATTCTGAGGCTTGATTATCAAGGGCTATTCCACTGCCTTGTGCTAATCACAGGTCAGTTTGTGGCTCTGTGTGTATTTTGTAGTACAGTGCCCCACAACTCGCTCATCTCAATTATTCCACTCCTGTTCTGTGTGCGTAGCTACATGTTTTAAAACAAGTTAATAGTTCATAAGATGTTCCAAAAAAATTCTGCGTCCAGTTTCAAGTGTTATTTTATTACGGATTGTAACAAAAGACAGTAATTTTCAGTGTTCAGGTGCTTGCAATTCTTCATTCAATCTTCATTTACAGAATGCTGTGGAGTTTAGCTAAGGCATTTTTTCTCATGTAATACTGTGTGGCACAGGGTTTTTTTTCTTGTCCCTGGGTGTGAATCCATTCCTTTTTCTAGGATAAGGAGAATTCACTCAGTCTAAAATTGCCATCTTTTTTCCTTTTTTAATTGGGCCTGGAAATGTTTTGAATGGCATTGTAGCACTTCTTCCCCATTCTGTTTTGTTGTGCAAAGTGACATGCTGGGTCTGTGCTTGTATTTTGTAATGTTTGCCTTTGGTCGGCACCATGTCAACACAAAGCTTTAAAAACAATAAAATACTGACTTTGGGAGAGGGGAAAGGCTGAAAGATTTGCCATATATCTCTTAATTTTAAAATTATAACAGTAGTCTTATATACAGTTTGTATTAGCACCTCTGTCAGCACTGAACCACTTCTCCCGGGAAGTATATCTTCCAGACTTCCTGAGTAGATGAAATACTTCTCTTAAGAAAGTGTAACAGTTGCTCCCTGTAGAGTCAGTGAGCTTTGCCACCTCCTTGTCCTCTTGAAATGTCCTGTGCTTCTGGACCTTTAATATGATGTGAGGAGTTCCTGCAGTCAGGCAGCAAGGAGACAGATTATGGCAGTGGCTAGTCGGTATTATGAGAAGCATGTAATGAGCCATACAGCCTGCAGAATTCTGGAAAGGATAAAGTGGAGACACTTAAAGACAGTTTTCTCAAAGTAGTCTCATTAGCCTGTGAACCCAGGTTAAGAGATAAGAGAATTCTTGATCATAGACTGGAACCTGCTTCTTGTGTTTATTGGAAGCTTGTTTTTCTAAAGGTTACAGAGTGTATTTTCAAGGAGTCTGATAGCTAAGCTGTAGTAACCTGCCCTGTCTTGATTTTTTATCATTACTGCCTGCAGACTCTGAACTAAATCCCAAGTGGTAGTTCCATAAGACAGTAACTGGGAATATCTGAAGGTAACCAGAATTTATGGTAAGTTTTGATTCTGGAATTCTTGCATCAGTAATCCTCTGAAATCAAATTGTGTTCACCCCAGGTAGCGCAACCACAATGGGGTATGGGAGCTCGTCTTCCCCAAAAGCTTTTCTCTCATGAGTGTTTTAAGATTAAATACAAAGTTGGTAGGGACATAGCTCCTGGGTAACATTTATACTTTCCCTATTGGAAGTATGTTTTGGAACTAATTCTTTCATAATTTTTATCACTGTATAAGGATAGGGAATATAATTTTGTGAAATTCCTTAAATAATTGGAAAAGGCTTTTGTTCTGGAAAAGAGGAAGTGTGTGGGTATGCAGGGGTGGGAGCGAGAGGGAAGGGTGCACAATAGTTCCTACCATAGTACAAACTATGCAGGAACAGAGCTATCAGCAAAGTGAAAAATAGGAATCAGCTTTGTTTTGAAGGAAAACAACTCCCAGGAGGAAGCAAAAGTCCATATGTAACACCATAACTGCTGATGTACTGTTCAGCTCTGCTTCCCACAGCACAATGAAAGTTCAGCGTATTTTGTTTCTTAAAGTGGCACCAATGAAATTATGGAAATTCTCATTTATAAAACGTAATACAGGGCATCTACTAATATAATGAGTCACCTGCTGCAATGTGTATTTTCCTGTGTTCTTTATCTGTGGAGGGGGAGGTGGCAGCAAAAGAAATCTCTTACAATATGGACTGAAGGGGTATTATGGCATGCTCTTAACCACAACCCCTGCCCCAACACAGAGTCAGCTAAGCCTATAACATGCCAGACAGAGAATTATCAGTATAGAAGAATTTACAGTTTCTGTAGGCAAATTTCAGTATTTAACTAGCCTTACCTCAGGCTAGTTACCTTATCTAACCCATGCTCATAGACCTGTGTTTGTCTTGTTTGTTGATTGTCCAGGTTATACATGCTTAGAAAGGGTTCAAACACTTTGAACTCTGCATCCCTTATTTCAGCCAGTTAAAAGGTGCTGATGCACTCATCTTGCTTACATTGAAGAGGCAGGAATAAATGTTCTGTTCTTGCAGAGCCTGGTGGGTGGACATGTGAAGAAACTGCCTTTGACTTCCTTCCACCAAGGAAAGTTGCAAAAAGCAAGCAAGGTGGAGGTGCTGGTGACCCGGAGCCACGTGTGATATGTGGTCAGGGAAGCCAAGCTTTAACTGATATGAAGCTTTTCCCCCTGTAAATACCCCAAATGTAATATCTCAAATTAAAATAGTTGCACTGGTAATTTTAAGGTTATAGTTATGCTGCTGCTGTCACTTCTAACAAGTAGAAAAGCTGGGGTAACATCTCTGTCTGTTTTATGCGAGTAGAAGTTTTGTGTACATGAAGTTATACTGGCAAAATTGTTGCTGCTGTCATCTGTTCTGTGGATTATGGCTTTGTTGTATTGGTATAATGCACATCACTCACATTGACAATAAGAGAGCTTTGGGGGTATCCCTGTATTAGAGTGCTTATAGTATGGCTATAGCATGAACAAAGGGCACACACATTTCCGTATGAGATACTAATACTTATTTACTTGTGTTGCTACAACTTCACCGTGAAGATCGAGGCCCTTGAATACAAAGTAATGTAGGAATTTTAAATCAGCACAGACTATTAGGGTTTTTCTCTTACAGTTCTCAACAGGAGGCTTCTTTCACGTCTGCTGTTACCAGGTTAATGTCAAAAGTGCAGCCATGTAAAAAATGTTAGTGGAACGCCCCCTAGCTGAAATAATGTTCAGAACATGACTAAGACAAAGGTTTCCAGGGGATTCCAACGTTCAGAGTTCCTTGTTTGTTGGTTTCAACTCAGCCAAGCAGTTACTCTAAGGATGGATACATTTGGATATCTGTATATCTATCGATACGTTTATGTTCATATACTGATCCTTTTAGAAAAGTATTTTGCATTAAGGAAGCAATCCTCATTGTCTGTTCCTTTTAATTAGGTTGGTACAATGTTTGGAAATACGAGGCTGTGTGTACAGTTAACTTGCAAAACTCATCTGAAAACTAGATTACAAAGCCATAAATGTATTCATGTTTCAGAGCCAAATTAGGTGATCCTACAAGCACAAGTGTAATTGAGCTCTGTGCTTTCTCTGGTGTCATATATTGCACAGGCACTTCTCAAAGCATGAGAACTCTGCCTTTTCTGTTAGTACAACTGACTGGTCTTTGAATAAGCCAGTAGCATTGGTTTTATCTTCATCAAACTGGACATTTCAATATTAGGAAAGAAAAGACGGAAAACCTCTTTCTATGTAGTTAAGAGTTTGTTCTAGTACATATGCACAATGGCATTGATTCTGTCACTTCCTTGATCAGATTGCTCAGAGTAGATCTGTCCACAGGAATTTCTCAGTCTGCAACCCTGTATACATTCAGCAGAAGTTTTATCGTATTCAACTTGTGAGTGGTTCTTACTGCCCATATTCTTTCTCTCTCCATAAGCCTCATTTTAATTTCATGTTAGAATGAAATACATAGTTTAAAAACCCGAAAGCTATACAAAGTTAAGCATATCAGGTGTTTGCTATTGAGTTCTGGACAGGCTCTGCTGTGAGAGTTTCTACAGCCATTGAAAAAGTGACACTTAACTAGGATCATTAAAACGGCCATACAGCCCTTCCTTTGCAATGCTGACATCACTGCTTACACGTTATAGAACAGGGTGTTTGAGGATGAATTAGTATTATCACACTTAGATTAGCCTGGTAGTTGCAAAAATCAAGCTATTGAAGATTAGAGACTATCTTTCCTGACATTATTGAATGAGGTTTTGTTGTTTTAGTGCTTTCTGTGCAAGTGAGAGTGCATGAAAAGGTGACTGCCACCACAAACTGTCTATATATTATATCCTTACATTTTTTGAGGCAGAATTCACAGAGCTGAGCAGGAATAATTGATAATACACTACATAAAATGCTGTCTTCGAGTTTATAACAAGCATAACAAAAGTATATTCAGTATGCCTCAAATGCTAAGCAACAGCAGTTGTGGAAAAAAAAAAATTGACAAAGGTTCAGCACTTCCATTCCATCTGATTAGCGCTGAGCAAAACCTGTTCTCCCTTGTATTTCAAAAAGCAATAAATAAGCTTTTAAGCATCTTGTAAAACAACATCATCTTGGCATTCTGTAAAATATATAAAAACAGCAAAGGAGCACAACCCTTATGTTTTCCTTTGTGGATCACTGTTATGTTCAGACAGCTCCTTGTAAAATGGAAGCAATGCAGAAAACTCTGCCTGAGATCTCTCTTTATTATAGCTACAACTGCAGCCAGCAGGCTAGTCCAAAAGTTCATGGGCTATCTTTTAAGGCCCATGGCCTTTTTTGCACCTTTAGAGGAACCAAGACTGGGAGACACACATTGTAGAGTACCTGAAGGCACAGGATAGCTCATTTTCAGCCCAGCTACCTAACATTTTAATGGTTTAAAGGTGTATTTGCAAGAAGTACAGGCCTTTTTTTACAAGTATCAATGAGACCAAAATGTCCTGTAAAATTTGAAACTTACTTTTGCACAGTTCTTCATGAAATGTGATCGGAATATGGTCTATTGATAAGAATACAATGATGAGGAATGGCAATCATCCTAAAAATTCCCTTTAATTTCTCACAGGAATTTTTTCTGTATTAATTATTCTTTATTCTAATTTGAAAAAGGAGAAAATTACATTTTTCTCTCCTCTGTCTCCATTTCTTTCACTGATTGGGAATCACACTGAAAATTAGACTGCTAAATAGTAAGTAGTTAATAGATTTGTCAGGTCTTCCACTTTTTGCTTCGTACTTTAAAGCAGTCCTCTAAGGCATGCTGCATTTGAAAATCACCAACAACTACACTAGTATTTGTACTTTTTGCATAAATGAAGAAGTGATGGCTGCAGATATACTACTTTCAGCTGAGAAACTTATTTGCTGCTAAAACACTTGAGAAGATAATTAGTCTTGAAAAGTCAAGAAAAAGATTTTATTTAGACATTAGCTTACCTCTGTTAGTCTTGCAAGTCTTGGATATGCCAAACTACAATGATTATTATCAGACCTTAAAGTATTACCTACTTACACTAAAATTAACAAAGATGACACAAACTGTGAATCACTATTTTAATATTTCTGAACCATTATTAATTAATACCACTACCACCTACTCATTAGTTAGTAAGTACCAAATTTGATAAAATTGCTGTTTTGTGTCAAAGTAGCAATCCATAATAAAGGAACAGAGGAAATTAAAGTTTGAGCTATATTAGTTTAGCATGTGTTGCAATCTTTTTAAATCATTCTGCCATATTACTTCCATGTTTATCTAAATAGTTAACTATAATCATGAAAGGTCAGTGAAAGAAATGGATTCTATACTTAGACACTTGGAAGTCATACCAGAGTTTGAGGAGGGCATAGCACTGAGTCAGGATTTTGGCTTATCTCTGCAATTGGCACTTTTACAACAAAGACCTGCATTTGGATCTCCATTCTTCAAAAAATCTAGTTCTAGACCCTTCTGTAACAAAATATCAATATGATGTCCTTCTATTACAGGCACTACAGAATGCTCCCATTACAAACAGATGGGTTATCTAATACTTATTAGTGCCTCAACCATGACATTTTGCTGCCGTTAGAGTATAATCTATCAGGAAGAAGAACTATTTGTTGCCCATCCAGCGCTGCAGTAATTGATTCTCTACAGATCCTCATTAGAATGGAAAATTACAGCTGTGAAGTTTACAGGATCCTGTCAGGTTCCTCTCTTCTATCTGTAGGAATGTCTTAGTTTCAAGAAGTGGAAGCACCCTTTTCCCTGTTTTCAAAATAAATGTTGCATGGTTCTAGGTGAAGGACATGGGCATTGGAAGAAAAGCATGACATGGCTGGTAACTTAGTAATTTTTAACCATGGTGGAAGTTTTTTGCTCTATACAGCCATGCTTAATGCTGTGCTAGTAGCTAATTTTAAAAACTAAGCTCTCTAAGCTCTACACTTTACTATCTTGCTTTACTTTGCACACATATTTATATAAATATAGCCGACCTCAGGATCTAAACAGGTTAATTAATATTCACTAACAGCTCAGAGCCATATTGATAAAAGTACACTTTGTTCATTTAAGCTTTTGGTTTTTCTGGAGGGGGGTTATTCTTACATGGCTGATACAGGAGAAAGAACCAAGGCCAAGAATCACTTACTGTTAGAAGTGTTGGCATGTGATTTTATGAAAGGCCACAGGAATTAGGGCATTTCTTTCCTTCTGCAGACTATTTTGTGAAAAGGGAGAGAAAAATAAGAAAAATTAGAAATTCTTGAAAAATTGAAAGTCAAAACTCATGGGGTTTCACATTATTTTCCTGCAGAGAGCAAGAAAATTGGCCCTGATTTTTTACCACTGACATATTATACCATGAATCCATAGCTGTTAAAATTTAGCACAAATCTAACTCAACTCTGCAAGTGTGAACAGTGGTTGTGTGGTGGTAGAAGCAAGGTTAAATGTTAACTATAGTCCTCTGTGCTAGAGCATGTTTGTTCTCTAATGGAACCACTTGCTTAGTCTCAAGTGTGGGCCGAAGAAGAAAGGATGTGCGGGGAGAATAGGTGTCTCTCAGAACACACAAATAAATGAGAGTTTTGTGTGTATAAGGTGGCTGCTCTTTGGCTATTTTCCTGTAATCAAACTTTAAGACAGTGATAACCACAGAATTGTATTTCCGTGGCAATGTCTCTTGGCTCTCCCTCTCCTTGTAGTGGTCTATATTTATAATGGAAAATACAGATCACGCAAAGAAGTTTCCATAGATTTGAAGAAAGTTCCCTTGTATGACTAAGGAGCGTGAATGGCCAATAACATGCCAGTGTTAGGCCAGACCTATGCAGGCCAAATTCAATCTGTATGTGCAACATCACTAAAGCTGATGGAGGTGGTCCTATTTACATAGTGCATGCACAAGTTTGAGCCTTAGCTGCTCCTGGCTGTTACTCTGCTCCTTGCACTGAAGTTGCCACCCCTGAGGCAAAGCTAGCAGATCAAGATGGGTGAATTTGTATCTCTGCTTATATACTTTCCAACCTGATGGGTTGCAATGCAATGCAAACTCAGCTTCATTTTTCATGTAAATTAAGATGTCAGGTTTGGAGTGACTAGAGAGAGGTGTGGATTTTTACCTTTCCACTGTCCCTGCTTAAGGGGATAACCTTTCGCAGAGACAGGTAACTGTTAAGGGCAGCGACACTGATTTGCACTAATAAACTTGCCAAGCCTTCTCTATCCAAGCTGTAAGTTTGAATTTTGCTTTTTCAATATTAATGGATCCTCTACACATCCTCTCAAAATTAACAAGAACAAATAATACTTTTGCAATTCTTAAGGAACAGTTTTTAGGAAACTCCTGGCTGTTGATGATTACTGGGATGCCTGACCTTGGATTTATATCTAAAACTATTAGAAATTTGACTGTCTCTAATTGCCACTTTCAGTGATAGTCAGATCATCATATCTTGTATATTTAGCAAGTCTAGGTTTTTGGAAGCTGCTTGAGATTTGACCTTGTGTAAATGCTTTTTAAATTACTCAGAATCATTTCACAAATCTAATTACCATGTGATAAAATCACTTCAACTCACTTCATTTGACACTAGTCCATTAAAGTAACCCATAAAGTTTTATTTGTCTATTGTTACATGTTACTGACTGTCATTTCTATATGAAGAAAACTTCAAAAAGAGAATCACTCTAAACAGAAATTACAAACCAGTTTATCATACTCGGAGTATATAGCAGTTCTTGGCCAGCAAATTGTCATGTGTCTCTTCTAAGTAAAAGTAAGCCATGCTCTGGAAGGAGAAAGAGAAAAAGAAAATCTGTGCTATGCTTTAGGAGATGCCATTTAATCAGCTAGACCAGTTAATAACACTTGCTGCCTTTTTTATTTGTCAAGGGCTCAATATTTTTTCAATATGAGGTCTGCTTCAGTGTGCTTTAAATGGCAGTTTATAATTAATGGTACTTGAGTGTGTCTCTTATTTCCAAAATTCATACAACATTCTTGGTTACAATTTATACATGATTTTAAAGTATAATTAACGTTCAGCTTTACAAGATATATGCAAACAGATATGCAAATTTGGAAATAAATATGCAAACATATAAAATGTTGTTGAATTAAGTAGTCCTTAACATTTTTAATGAAATCAATATTTTATTCATATTTTGCACACAATTTTGAGTACTTAGTGATTTGGTAGTTCTCAGACTTTCACGGACCATGTCTGCAGATTGATTCTCTTATGGCTCATGTTGTCTTCCAGTCTCCTGAACCTCGTATTTTCATTAGGGAAAACAGGAGCTAATCCAAACCCCTCTAAATTATTGGGATTTTTTTTCAGTTATGCTGTGTGGATATTTGAGATAGTAAACTTAGCACGTTACTGAAACAGTTGAGAATAATCTTTATAAAAACTTTACTATTGAATCACATTAAAGGTCTGTCTAGCCCAGTATCCTACTTCTAACAGTAGCACCCCCCCCCAAACCCCACCTACAGAAAAATATGAAAATATACATAAAATATATCACCTATATGTTTTTCTAGCCTACAGCCACTTGTGAGTCAAGAAATGCTTATGGAGGTTTCTATGCAGTTAGTTACCCTCCATGGAATTCTTGCATATCTATCTATCTATCTATATAAAAAAAAAATAGAATACATATATATATATATATATATATATATTTATTTTTTCTGTCCCTGACCATATTGGTGGCTCATCAGTTTACCAGTGTCCTTCTAGTGGTAGAGATCCGAAACCCAAATACAATATTATAGATGTGGTCTAACAAGTGATGAGTCTCTATTCCCTCCCTCAGTCTGCTGATTATGCTGTTAATACAGTCCAGGATGGTGTGGGCTGACTTCACTGCCAGATAACACTGCTAGCTCACTGCTGCAGGCAAGGACACTGCCTCCACCTGCCCCAGCCCCAGGGAGAGGACCCTGGCAATCCCTGCAGCCCCAGACCTGGAGAACTGCATCCTCCCCCAGGAGCTCATCTGAGTTAAGACCTCTGATGTGCTAGGGATGGTTGCTCCAGTTGGTGCTGTTGTCCATATGGAAACCAGTCCATTCCTTCCTACCATGTGACAGTGATGGCTTTTTGAATATTCTGTCTTCCCTATCCTTGCCACTACCCCCATACCTGTGACTCAGTGGCCTGGTATTTTCTTTCTCTGGATGCAGGAGGCTACTTTCACTGCTACACGGTGCTGGCAGCTCTCCCTTGTATAATCTTATCAGTAAATTTGCTATATGATTCCTGTCCCTGAATGCTTGCTATTCCTCATCTTTGGTTGGCCACAAACTTGATCCCTACCAAGGAAATGTTATCTCAAAAGGACACGTAGTTAAGATACCCAGACAGTCAAGGTATAAAGATGTATGGAATTTTGTATTTAACTGATAAGAGAGAAAATCCTCAGGGATCCTGAGAGAAAAATCAGGGTTCTGGCTGTAGTTGCTAGTAAATAACTAGGTATTAGTACTGGGAGACAGATAGGTGCTTTGCTGTTACAACAGATATATATGTTGTGATAATGTAGCAATAGATTGAACTAGGAGGTCAAAAAATACTGGTACTTCAAACTATACCCTTTATAGTGTAATTATGTAATGCACGCTGAGGAGAGGCACAGGGAACAGTTAAAGCATTTGATGTTATGAAGGCCAAAGGCTGAAGTAGCAGGCAGTGTGTAGAGGCAGGTTTCCATTCTGACTTCATTGCCATCCAAAGCATGCTTTAAGTTTTCACATTTTTGAACTCCTGAAAGAATGTTACAGAATTTCTGCCACTGCAGAAATTGCTGAAACTAGCAGTTTCTTCAGGCACTTAGCTAGCAAAGCCCTTTCCATCTTGATTTTGGTGTTAGACAGGATGGCTTGGACAAGCATTGACTTAAGCTGAAGGAATTTGAATACCTGAGCATAGAAATGTAGGGTGGATAAGTGTGGTGAAGAAAATTGCATTCAAGTCACAATGTACTATAGAAGGCAGGAGGCGTACCGTATTCAACTTACAATCTCAGAACCTGAACCAACATTAAGCTTTACAACACATCAGGTACTATGGATCCCACAAGATGACTATCAGCCAAAGAGTAAATGTGGTTTCCTATCCTTGGTTTGCAAGATCACTGATCAAGATCGCATGTCTAGGCTTTAAGTCATTTAGGGTTACTATATAGACTTACATACATGAAGAGCCATACTGAAGTCTATGTTGTTGATTATTTAAGACTTGCTTATTTTAATAAAGTTTGTAGGATTGGTCCCTTACATTTTTTCAATAAAACCTAGAATATGTTTCATTTAGTTTACATCGGTGCACAAGTAATCAAAATCGTAATTATATCTCTAAAGAAACATCACTTAAAAATAGACATATGAATGCTGTTTTGATCATTGCAAACTGCTATTTGTGGTGCAGTGTTTTTGTTATGAGATGTGGGAAAATTTATCTGCCCTTGCAGGTGTGTACTTAAAATGCTATTTCAGGGCAAGTAGTGCTGTAGTATTTTTCTGAGAGATATTTATTTATTTATTACTACAGGTATAGTGAGTAAAAACCATACAGCTGCTTCCCTGTACATCTGTGGTAGTTTCAACATTTTTAGCGTATAATTGACTGAAACAAGTAAGACCTGATGTACTTAGCAAAACAGTGTTCAGAGCTATGCAACACCCTCTGCCTTCATACCAAATAACCTTGGTCTTTAAAAGACTATATGTGTGCAGTCACTCAGTTGCATATGCTTTTTATTCTCCCAGCATGTTTCAGGGCTGGTTTCTTGCAACATTTTGTTTCTGTGGGCTGGATTTCATTTCAGCTGATTGCCCGATCCCCTCTTCATTCTATTGTAATTGGTTTTTTGAATTATCTTAAATTCTGCAATGGATTTATGACAATCTGAAAATTAACAATGGCCCTTTAATTGCACAGGGCTATGTGATTCACAAAGTCCTTACTTGACTGGTATTTCTTTTCCCCTTGCTTCCAGCCAGGCAATCCTGTGTGCTTTTTAAACCAGTGTAGAGGCAGTAAAATGTGTATACATTGAAACTTTTCCTTCCTGGCACTCCATCACTTGGAAAGCAATCTGAGGCTTTTCCATAGGCTGATGTATTGGCAGTAACTTATAAAACCCCCAAAATATGGAAACATGATTTTTGATTATGCTATAAATTGGGATTATTTCCTTCAGGCAGGCGGAAGGACATGCCAGCTGGACTTTATATTTTGGCTGTTAGAAAGCTTTAGGAGCCAAAATTATAATTAGCTCACTCATATTGAAATATGTTCTCCCTAGCTGTATTATTTTTTTGCCAGAGCCTGATACAATTCCTGAAAGATGCAGTTTCCCTCAGCACGGGAAATATGCATCATGTTGTTGGCATTAACCAACCACCTGTGCAGTGGCTGGTGCAGTGCTTGCACAAGGAGGCTATACATCTGCTACCTGGCATGTTACAGGTATGTGTCTGTGTTGCAGGGACTGGTGTAGAGGGCATGGACTGGCTCTTTGACTGCTCAGTACACTAACTGCAGGGATCTACATTCTAGGCAGATGGCGTATGAATTGCTCAGAATTGCAGGAAATGCTTCTGAACACCAAATTTGAAGAAAAGCAGGACTAGTTCATCAACAAACCATCAGTGCAAGAAAGTTGCTTGTATTTCAGTAGCACCTAGTTTTATGTGTTATAAAGTGGTACCTAAGAGATCCAGTTGAGATCTGGGTACTACCTGTACAAAGTGACTATTGCACACTTTAATTAAGTGGTGGGAGTGAAGGAGTGGTAGGCACAGCTGAAAGAAAAATTATCAAGGGACTTTGACAGGAAACATGGACTACAGCACAGGATGCAAAAATCTGCCAGACATCCTGAGTGCTTATTGGGGCAACTAAAATCTCACTAGGATAGTTGAGCAGGCCAGTGAGAGTAAAGCTAGTCTGGGAATGTTTTCACTCACACCCCTCTGTCACTCTTCTAGTTTTGGCATAGACATGCCCACTGTGAGAACTGGTCCATACCTTCTGTAGCTCACCAGACTTGAGAATAGGAATGAAGGATATTGAGGCAGAAAGTCAAGTAGTGACCCTTTCCGATTTCATAACAAGTCAGACACAGCAGTGCAAACAGAATCCAGATTCTTCTGTTTCACAGTTCAGTGCCATCCAACAGTTCATTTCAACTTGAGCTGAAAATGTAGCTAACTTGTTTCCCCCCACTGTTTGGACTATGTATTTGCAAGCTGGATGCTTCACCATATTAGAGGTGGTAAAATGCTTTCACTGAATAGTTCTCAGATTCTGTGTTTGGATGATTCCTTTTACTTGTATTTTTTTCTATCTGTGTTCTGGCTGCTCACCAATTAATGGGGCAGTTTCTCATAATGAACCCATTTTTGAATTCCATTTTGGATATTCATTCGATTACTATGATGATTACATAGTTGAATATTTTGAATCCTTGTTTTTCTTTCTTTTGTTTTGTATAATAGACTCTTTTCTGACTCTCCATTTTACTACTTGCTTCCCAAAGGAATATAAAACTTTCTTTAGGAACATCATTTAGTTTGGGTGAGAGACTGAGATAAGGTTCTAGCATGGGGAAAGATGAAGAGGGAGTATTCAGAGTACAAGATGTTATGTCCATCTGAGAGCTGTGCACCATTCGCAGCTGTGGATTTAATTAGCTAGCTCTTCCAGATGAAGGGGCCAGGCAAAGGCAGCCGCCCCTGTCGCCTTGGCATCGGCAAGGTATGTATTCACGTTACGGCAGGGGGCTCCAGAGCAGCAGAGAGATTTCACTGAACAGCAGCCAGTCACCCCGCAGAACTGAAAGGCATTTTAAAGAGTACTAAAGAGATTCATTTTATTTCTTATTTCAACATAAAACCCTATAATATGTCTGTGAATTGATTAACTCATTATATGGACAGCCTCTTTTCCATTTGAATGCCCTTACTGGTTTTGAAACTGATTCCTTGCAGACATAAGAAGCACACGGAGGATAACATTCTTGCAACTACAGATCAGTTTGGCTATTTTGGTAGACACAAAGGAGAAATTCAAAGCTGGAGTAGAAGAAAGATCTAAAAATGAATGGACCACTTACCTTGAAGTTTTAAGGCAAGCTGTTAATGTTACTCTATGTGGCTGAGAGTAATCCACCAAGTTTTTTTTCTGGATATAAGACCTGATGCAAGTTTCTCTCCTTAAAATGCTCTTTGTTTTTCATCTGTTGAAAAATCAGAAAAAAAATTATAATGCTTGAGTTGAAAACTTTCTTACTAATATTAGTAATATTCAAAGGGGCAGTTCAATGCAGATTTGACTCCTTAAGTAACAGACATCTGTATCTTAGTTTTGCTTAGACCCTTGTATTCATGCTAATCTTAGTTACCACCTCTAACTCTGCTTTCTTCACCTAAGAAGAATGAGTACTTTAGAGTATGCTACTACCAGATCATACTGAATCACTAAACAGAATAAAATGTTTAGAACTAGAACTCCAGAAAGTAAGCATAAAGTTGTATTACTTGAAAATTACTATAGTTTCCATGGTGAAAATTTAGAAGGATTCTAATACAGTTTGTAACATCTATAAAATGTTTTATTTTGATGGACCATTTTCTGTGTTTTGAAATCAATTAAACATAAATGATGGAAAGGTGGTAACAAATATGAACAGGGCAAAAACTTGAAAACTTTACTGTTTGAAAAAAAGGGGAATATTCAGGCTTTCATGCTTCGTGTTCTGGAAAGTACTAGTAGCTGAACTGTAAAATCTTAATTTTCCTGTAAGTTATACAGTTATGTACTTGCAAAGGTAGTATTTTCTTTTTCTCTTTAAAGCTGGATGTGTATTATGAAAGCAGTTGGTTTCCTCACTTTTTATTGGCTTATGTCTTAACTTAGTTAAACTTTTTTTTGGAACTACCTTTTCATTCAAATGCATGATACCACAGTAATTATCTTCGTTGGTCAGATTTTGATAGGACTGCATGTTGCCAAAGTAATTCTGATTATGCTTTCAGAAATCTCCAGCAAGCAAAATTTGTTGGTAGCAAATATCTGGGTTTTTTTTTTTTTTGGATGGGTGGGGAAGAAGGAAATACATGTGTTTGAGGAAAGGAAGAAAGTTTGTATGTGCTTCAGACCTGATTCTAGCACCTTTGTTTAGTATAATAGTATTGATAAGCACTGTTTTGTTATGTCCCTAGTGATTTGCTACAGAACAGCAAATGTAAACAAAGATCAGTAATCCTATCAATTTAAGTGCAATGCTAGGTATTTGTCTTGTTTGATTCTTACCTCTTGTTTTTATGTATGTAAGTCAAGGTGTACAAAGAAAGTAGAAGTTTTGCTAAGGCTATTTCATCTGAAGTGAGTCTTGCTTTGAAATTAGGTTTGCTTTTTGAAATTTGTCTGCTTTGCTGTCTTTGCCTAGAGAACCTATAGTCCTAAGGCTACTCTTCCAGCTAAGGATAACTCTACTGTAGCAGTTAACAAATGTTTTCGATGCATGGACTTATTTCTTTACAATAGACTTCTCTTAATTATCTGTTGTGGACCCAGGGGCTCCACGGGCCTCAAAGTAAAAAGCACTGTACTGCTCTAATATTTCAGCCAGATCATCTGCAAACCCTGGTTGATGATGACTATGTCATAGAAGCCAGCAGGAAGTCTGTTAGGCTTCCCTCAAATATAGGTAGTTAACCATTAGCAGTTACCTAATATAGCATTATATGTCTATGGTGAAAAAGAAGCTAGAACTTTGTGTGGGAGAAAGTAATGTAAGAGTGAATACTGTGACACAATAAGGGTACAACTTCATACCTGTACAGAAGTTCTCTGTATCATTTGATGGCTTTAATACAGAGAAGTGGCTATGTGGAATAACAAACTGTAATTCCTCTGAACTTACTGTTGAATAAAGAATCCTCAGTACCAAAAAAATAAGACCCATGAATAAATGAATAAGCAATGAGCTGTCAGCTGAAAAGAAGCAATGAAAACCTAGAAAGAGAGAGAAAAATGAAGAGGATTAGGTGCCAAAAAACAAGGTGCCAAAAAAATCAGGGTCTGTCAGATTGGTACGAGCAATGATCCCTAGTTCCTCATTAGTTCCATATACAGCACATGTTGCCAGAGTCCTTTGGTCCTACATTAATTTACAAAGTATTTTGATAAACAATTTATTCTTTCCACAAGAAGTGCCAGTGGAAACAGGTAAGGGAGGAAGCCATATATAGGAGCAGTCATGTAATAAAGGCACAAAATGCAACCAGGGTTTCTAAAAGTTTACTGAAATACGGATCTCATCTAATGCAATGATCAGACCAACAGTCATTCTTCCTAGGTCTTCTATAGATCACCAAAGAACATAATTTTCTAAATTCAGCAATTATTTATATGTGATACAATATTACAGAAACACTAAATGTACTTCCTTGTTTTTATACAGTACAAGTGATACTGAGGAAAAACCATGCAATTATCCAGCTGTACTTACACCATTAGGGAGTTCTTTCTGGATCACAGGTAAGTCAGATAAATATTTTGGCTTTGGGTCTATGGGTACAGAGCCTGTGGTCAGCAGTTGGTATTGGGCATGAGCTGCCTACTTTATCCATTTTTATGCACTAACTCATTTCCTTGACGTAGAGATTTGGGGACGAGGCAATAATTTCATAAATTATAAGCAAAAAAAAATAAATCTGTTTCATCTACTTCATTCTGGATAGCCATTGCATAAAAACTGTCAAAAACATATTGCTCTGGGTTCATCCCTGCTGCAGTTCCATTGATTACAGTGGAGTTAAATCGAAGATGAATCTGTCTGCTCAATTTAAATCTAATGATTGGTTAAAAAGTCAGGGGGAGAGCCCTGTCTAAATCCAGTGCTGTTTTATCCTTGTGTCAGCATTTAATTCCATTTGCATATAAGCCTATTTCCCTTCTCTAAATTTAATTTGTTAGAGCTTGGCCCTCAGCAACAACAGCAACAACAAAGTAATTGCATGCAGTATTGGGCAATGGTGCCAATACAGCATGTGCTATAAAAATGTCTCACACAAATTTATAAAATGTAGTTATTAGTGACATTCTGCCTGGTAACAGCAGTATCTGGATATCTGGAAAAAAAAAAAGCATTGAGCTACCTCATGGACATGTGACATCTAATAACACACATATGAAGAAGTTTTTTTTAATATCAGCTATTAACTGTGGCCATTTCACCAAAGGAAATGAGATATCCATGTCTTATATGACCAATAGGAATCATCCTCGAGTTTCATTGAGAGGAGATGAAACTGGCTGAGGCTTAGTTCTTAAGCCGCCCTAGATATCATCGGTGACTTTGCACAACGTACTTTTGCTGCGTGACTTAGCAGGCTTGTTTTAAACTGGGGAGGAGTGGTTGGCATTGTCACAATATACCTTGTTTGTTTAGTTGCTACACTCCACTACAGTACTATTTACTATGTTCTCATATCACCTAGCCTCAAAACGCTCAGCCCAGTCTTCATTTAGACCTTTCATGTGGCCATATTACAATGAAAAGATTTGTCTTGGTGAACTTGACCTAATCAACTGTCATTCCAATTCAGTTGTTCTTCCAAAGGTAGTGCTACCTGCCTAAAGTTTATAGGATCCTTTATTCTCATTTTCCCTATCCTGAATATTTGATCGCACCCAAAGGGAAAACCTCCAAATCAAAGCATTTCTTAGGATTAATTTGAGTTTCTCTTTCTGCTTCAAAAATTAGCTTTTTCATCATACATTCTGATGCATTAAAACTATTCATGGTCATAGATTCTTATGTCTTGTCACTTTTGCACAACTTCATGATCTATTGATAAGAGGTCATTTCAATTTCACCATTTGTGGAAAGCAGACACTGATGCCAGGATGTAAAGATACTGGCCTGCGGCATTGTGCAATATTGTGCAAATAACAGAGCCTGGAAGAGAAGCCAGATTTTCTGAATTACAGCTGCATGCTCTGTGCCTAAGGCCATGCTATACATACAATAGAAGCTCATGGAGAGTGGAAAATAAACACTTATCTTCCCATTTTCTGATCTCTATGTTTAGATAAATCAGGTTATTTCACAACATATCAGGTCTTTTTGATACATATTGTTCCTCCTATGGACAGAAAAGCTTACTGTTACCCTTGTTACTTACTCCCATTACCTCTTAATGCACTTGCAGCCTACCCTCAGTAGGATTAGAAGATACTCAGGACCTTTCAGGAGGCACTTACCACTTTACAGGATTAGGATAAGCCTGCCTTTGATGTTTTTGTGATCACACCCATCTGTCATAACTGAACATGGAGAATTAGGCTTTATTTTTATTTAATGTTCTAGTTATGTTTAAAAGGTCAAATATAAAAATATATAAAAATATATTAAATTATTTTTCCCAATTTGCCTGCTTTTCTTTAAAACATCACTGAGGATATATTTCTTTTTAATCCATATGCTAACATTTGAAAAGTCAAAAAACCCCACAGTTATTATCAGAATCAGCAAATAAAGATGTGGTTTCACCTGATTTTAAGTTTTAACAATTGTACTCCATTTCACACTCCTTCCTCTTCTGCCATCCATATATTCATTACAAATGTCAGATAAGGCTAATCCTTCATGTGACATTACTACAGATGGTTACATAGGGGACTTAAACCAGATGCTGATAGTCTGGATAATCTGGATAAAAGCTGGTAACCTAAACTAAATCCATTTTGTGTATTACTCATGCTAACAGTTAAGATATGTATAAAATCTTTATTTCCCTTTAACATTTTACATAACTCTTGCTTTCCTCTTTTTATACTTTCAAGGTTTTTATTTTGGAGAGGGTTCTTCTACGTCTCCCACTGTCCTTCTACCTCAGGTAAATCATGCATGCATGTATGTACATAAACAAGATATGGGGAGGGGAGAGACGCTTTCTAGATAAGAATGAGTACTTAAGTTTATCTTTTGTTTTAAAATTCCCATTGGGTTGAAAATTGGCACTCTTCAACAGGCACACCTGAAAAATAACTTTAATTTCTTTCATATGAAGAGGTTTAATGGAAGTATTAGCAGGAAAAAAATAACTGCATTCTGTACTTTCAAAGAGTCTTTGAAGTTCAATGGTTAGGACAGGAGCTGATAGGAGTGCCTTCTGGCTGAGTGGTCTAGACCTCTGACCAGACTTGAGTGTTTGGAACCCATTTTTCTGTCTACTCAGGAATAGAAATATCCTATCTTAAATTGGATTTACTCTGAATATTATGTATACCTTTATTCAGAAGACTTTCTTTCATTTAGTAATGGTGTTTGTGTTCTGAATTGGGGGATTCACAAACTCTAGTCTAAGAAGAACTCTGTGTGTGTGTGTTAAGCAGCCAATTATTTACATGAGAAATTCTGTGATATAAACATGCTTAACTACAGAAATGTAGACAACACTCAGCGTATGTGTCATATTATGTCATATTTATTCCACTGGTACATACATATTCCCATGAAACAGAAGGATTCCAAGATATAATAGATTTAACTGAAGAATGCACTGACTGTTTAAATCAGAGAATGGGAGACTGCAAGTTTAAACTAATCAAAGTAGTGAAGTGTGGTTCTGACAGGGGCAAAAATATGATGACGGTTAGAGGCTGGGATCTCAGCTAGAAATGCCTATAGAAGGACTCCTTATACCATTCCCCTTCACTTCCTTCTTTACCCCCCAGGGCTTCGGTGCTTGTGTTTAAGATGAAGTAGGACTGTGAATTTTTGTCTTATTCCTGGGTGGAGGACTCCTCCAGAGGAAAAGGGAGAGAGGAAAGAAATGTGCAGTGTTGTATCTGCTATCTGGATCCTTCCTTGCCTACCTATTACTACCACTGAATGCTGCCTATAGCTAGAGGACTTGGAGAGGAAGATACTAGGTTATTGTTTGCCATTTAATATAATGCTATTTTGGGCTCTTTCAGCTCTATTATTCTCTTATTTTTATTAATAGGTTGTACATCTAAGCTGGTCACTAGTGCTGAAGTATAGGAAAATAAGTTTACCAAGAACCCAAGCTATTCAACTATCGTGTAGATTTTCATCTACAGCCTATCACACTTGAGATTTAGATTAGGTTATGTAACTTGAGCAGGTTCCCATACAATAAATGAGCTAGGGTCTAATCTGATCTCCCTCTAATACAATGAGCTATGAGGGCAGTGGTCTGGAGCATGGTACATGGCAGAAAGTTTCAGTGATTCTCTTCTTATTTGTTTTGCCCCTGCTGGGTACTAGAACAGGTAAAGAAGTCAATGTCCCTGGTCAGCCTAAGCATGTAGAGTACTGAGGTTTGAATACCAGGATTTAATAATGCCTTCTGTTGCTAGTCAAAGCTCTCAGTTGGAGAACCCTCATAGTCTGCAGCAGTATATCCAGTAGTTAGTAATGACTACCTCTCTCAGAATCCTTACTGTGTCACTAATTCTAAAAGTGTATAGATCACACTGCTGGCTTAAATTAACATAGTTCTACTGAAATCAACAGACTCCAGATGACTTACACCAGTAGAAAACCTTGATCCTTCCCTTCATGTATAGAATGATACAGCAGTGAAGTATAGTGCTCACTATGGGTCAAATAATTCTCTGCAAATTGCTGAAAATGTTTAGAAGAGTAGTCTGTCATTACATCTTAGAGCATACTGCAAAGATATCTGGTGCAAACCTTCTGCAAGGAGATGAGTAAAGACATATTGTCCAGATATTTTCTGTCCTTAATATACACAGTGATCAGATACCATCATAATTGTTGTTCATTATGGGATCATAAACCTTTGTAGTGGAAGAGAGGGTAAATAATTTGGTCTGAAAGGTTAGCCAAAGGAAGACAAATTATTGCAACAGATGTGTAAAGGTGAAAGAGGTGAGTAATTACATGAAATGTTGTGAGCAAGGAAACAAACTCTTACAATTATGTGTTTTGCAGCAAATGAGGTCTTGGTAGGATGATACACATTACACTAAATATTATGATTAATAGTGATAATGTTATTTTAATGTTTGCGGTTATCAAAGAGTAGAAGCAATAACTGGATCTAATTGATAGTAACATTTGACTAACCTTTGACAATTACTTTTTTTAAATGTAAATTTTTAGATTGTGACTTTAAACGGTAGCAGTTCTATTGATTTATTTTAGAGGCTTGCAAAAAAATTGAAAATAGAGTAACATTCTATTATTGATCATATAGATGTGGCTGGAAGACCTATACATGGGGCAGATATTTTGCTACCATCTGTTCCATGTTAGAGGAAATGTCCAATTCAGTGGAGCTATTTCTTTGCTGTTGTAGGCTTGGAAATGCCATTTCATCACTAAAAAATCTTGATTCATCAAGATTGAAACGTCGTTTCCAGAAATGCTGTTTAGTGGAGTGTGTAGGTATGGAAATGATGTCCTAGTATAGAGAGGGTCCTGGGTTACGGGTATTTTATGATCCACATATCTCTAATTCTTCTCTTGCTTTTGAAACATAACACATGTTCTAGCTGCACTGATATGGGTTCTCGCTTATTATAGTTAATGGATTATTCATCCTCTTTGTCCTTGACATAATCCTAAGTATGTGCATAAAACTCAGATCATGTTGCCCATAAAAACCAATCAGCCCAGAGTTCTTCTGCAAGGTGTTGAACATTCACCCAGAGCAGATGGTAAAGATAATGTTTAATAAAGAGTTAGAGGATTAGTTGGAACAGAAATAAGCTAAGAGAAAGGGATAATTTCATTTCATATGAAACTCTATGACATTTCATGCACCCAAGGACTGATTAAAATTATGCCAAAAGCTGCTCTTTTTGGCCAGTTTGTCCTAATACTGACCCTGCTTATGTTGTCAGCTGCTGTATCTGCATGTGTTATTTTACCACTTTGTGAATAACTCAAAAGAAAGCTCTTCTGATTCTCTTGTGGCTGGCAAAAGTAATTCTTGATTAAATAAGAACAGGAGAGGTGATAGGATTCTGCTAAATATGTTGAATATATTTAAGCAACTGATATCTCAACTGAGGTTTAGAAGAAAGGTTTTATAGGTCATTTTAAACATAAATTAATTTTAAATGGTAGTTTTCATAATGTGTGGAGTTAAGCTTTGGATTACCTTGAATATTTATATGCTGAATGAAAAACAGAGCAGGGGATAGTCCATAAATAATTTTTAGTCTTGTTTTAGGAAAATTTATTTTTGCCATCAAAAAGGCACTAGAATAACAAAACCTACAGGTTTTGCATATTGCGTAATATTTGTAATGAAGGCCTAACCATCCTTTAATAAGGCTTAATCAAAGAAATTGAATAAACCAAATCAGACAGAAGCAAGTATTTTACAGTTAGGGTATACCTGGGCCCATGGTTGTCCTCTGGTATAACTTTTATAAGTTTTATAAATCAGAAGGAACATAAGTGGAATCTACTGGTAAACACAGTGTCCTTTGTTCTGAACACAAAATTGAAACTCTTTGAAGCTGTTCTCATAAACAAACAAATGTGCTTAGGAGAAGACATTTTAGAATGGTTGGTGAGAGACAGAAGACAAGGATTTCTTTTAACAGTTATGGCACAAGAGTAGAAAAAGATCAAAATCCAAACTATTACATTTTTACTGAGACTCGGTGGTCACATAAAAACAGATGTAAGCATCTCTGGACCTGTTCCAGCTGAAGCTCAAAGCTCTAATCAGTCTTTAATGGTAGAGCACTGTTAGCTGTTTCTGTAATGCAGGAAGTAAAAAGTATTCTAGAATCAACATAATTGCTTTTGCACTGAAGTAGGCCAAAGCTGAAACTTTTGACGCCTTCTTGAAATTTGGTGGCTTGGATAATATCACTACCTATTAGTTCCAGAATTCAGCTGAAATCTTCTCAAAACCTGCTTGGCACTTTCTAGGCATCTCCTGCTCTTAAGACAGTGCTTGGCTGTCTTAAATAAAGGCCCGAAAGCCTTTTCTGCTGCTGCTTTTTCCTATCTTAAATTGTGTTCCTGTTGCTTCTCCAGTTAGTTACTTTTGAAAATGTTTCATAGGGCACTTCAAACAGCAGAGTCTATTTAAAATATGGATGAACATAAAAATAGCAAGACACTGTTAAGAATGAACTAAAAATTAATAAAACCTTATTTTCACTGAGAATAATTGTACTTATTTTATTACAAAAAGCAGGTTTAGATGAATTGTGTTTGAAAACTACTGATTGTTGTCAAATAGTTTACTATAAAACTATCTGGTAAAATTATTTCTAAATTTCCTTAGGTTTGCTAAATATTTGTCCATACTTCATTGCAGCCACCTTTTGAAACCACAGTGGCAAGAATAAAGCTCAACAAGAAGTTCTGTCAGCTGATACGCAGTATCAAAATCAGATAATGCAGCTCAGCAAGAAGAGGGGGTCATGTCACACAGCTGAGATGAGACATAGTTGAGATGAGACATAGATAAGCCTAAAGCAAGTTATGGCTTTATCTCAGCTTAACCTCGAACCAGATGCCCTTTCCAAACCCCTTCTCCACCCCCCACCCCACAATGTTTAGAGTGCACTACAGCTATGCAGTAACAAACAGCTAGAATTAACAAAATTGGAGATGGGAGGAAAGAGGCCTTAGAAAGCATGGCATTAAACTTGTATTTATGGATATTTTTCACTCAAAACATGTTTTTAAAATGTACAGATGGAAATAAATAGATTGACTAGATGAATTTTGAAGTGGAACAAGAGATTCAGGTATAAAAGGACTTTTTCTAGTTAGGACTTCATATTAGTTGAATAATGATCGTACTGAAATGTATTGTGAAACAGAAAATCCATTTTTTAAACTTTTTTCATGTTTTTCCATTTAAATAATACTCCCATCACAATAAAACCCAGAAATGATGATCACTGAGGAGTTGGTAGGTGTTTTAATTCTTTCCCAGATTGTGAATGATTAACATACAAGTAACTTCTCCTGGCAGTGAGAATGTTGTTCACCTTCTAAGTTCCTTCAGTTACTCACTCTCCAGCCTGCCAGTTAGTGTGTTCACATCATCCTCAGTTATTCCTTTTCTTTTTCCTATCTGCATCTTTCTGTCTTGGCAGGGGAATGTCAGAAAACAAGCTTTGTTTTGATTTCTTCTCCTTTGTTTTTCTCAACTAGTGCTTTTTCAAAAGTTTTCAGAAAGCAAATGTGCACTTGTTCTTTTTTATTCCTATTTTATCTGTATTGGTTTCCTAACTCGCATCCTCCAGCTCTAATCTCTCCTTTAATAGGGTGTCTGTGCTGCTTTTCTCACAAGGTGAATGCTTTCTTCATTTTTGCATCTGAATTATACAATTATATTTCATTAAGAGATTTCTGATTTTGGTAGCTTTGGAATAAGTGAGATCCTACCACTAAGCGTACCGCATTTTGGATGCATTTCTTGTGTGCATAGTTATTGCTCTTGATTTGGATTAATAGAAAATCTTTGTTTCTGTAAGGCCCTTATATTTGAATGCATCATTTCTTCTTTAATTTTTAGATGATTGTCCAAAGGAAGATTAAGGTTATGCTTGAATATCACGAGACACTGATTTTTTTAACAGAAAACCTACAAATTATTGAGTGGCCCAATATAAGTCTCTCTGGAGCATACCCTTGTGAAGACAATAACTGTGATGATGTGTGCTTTTCTGTAGCAATAGTTTGATTGGCAAATGTAATGTTTATGCTTCCTAGTTACATCAGTGGGTTCTAATAAACAGATATCATGCAGCTATAGCAAACTAATAATATTTCACATACTGCTTTTCCCAACAGGAAAGACAAGCCAGTAGCAGGAATACTTGTCACCGCTTTACGTTACAAATACTCTTAATTTTTATTTCATTTTAGGCTAGGGGAACTCCAGAATAATACAGTATAGCACAGATGTCCAAAATTCAGCGTGCAGCTAATTTTTTTCTCTCTCTCTAACTTCTGAGGTCCCTGCTGAAGATTTACTTTAACTATCTTCCAGGATGTGATGGAAGTTCATACCCAAGACAGATCTCAGCCTGTAGCTGCAGTTCTATATCCAAAAGAATATCCACAATGACTCAGTTCCTGCTGCGAGATTATTGCTGCACCTGTGACTTCTTAAATTAGCCACAGCTGGACTAGCTGGGACCTACTAGCTGCCAGTGGAGAGCGGCAGACTGCTTCAGGAACACTTACAGCTTCTCCATCACATGCTGTTGAACTGAAAAACAGCACTCAGGCAAGAGAAGGGCAGTGGCAAATTCAAGTTCTCTTTCCTCTCATAGGAAATAACCCTTATTCAGTTTTAGCTGAGTCAAAGCCATGTTGTAACACCTATTTTCCAGGTAACCGCCTAAATTTTTGCATACTGCAGAAAAATAATAGACAAACTCCCTTCTTAATTTGAAAGAATACCTCACAGTCACCTGGAAATAAACTATCATTTTTCACCACTTGTGGCTTCTACTTTCTCCAGATATGCAAAAAAATCCTCGTGCGGAAGAGGAACTGGAAAAATCCCATTATAAAACAAGATTTGGAAGGAATGCTGTTTTTTCCACCCAGTAAATCTTCTGGATTCTTTAAAAAAAAACAACAAACAAAACAGAAGGAAGGAGTCACCCTTCTGTTATGCCTTTCTTTAGTTTTCCTCTTCTGGAAAACCCTGTAAAAGAGGAATGAATTGTATGCTTTAAGGATGCCCTTGATTAGCATAATTAGAGAAGCAATTCTGCCTTCCTACTTTCTTCTGAGCAGCACCTATCACCTGGCTTGGCTTGGCTTGCCTGTGCAAGTCACACTGTTTGAGCTGGCTGCCACTTTGGGCAGTAAGAATGTGGAGAAGCTGCATACAGGAAGGATTGAATCCCCTCATTTTCTAGTAACAGGATCCTGTCTTTCAACCTCCTTTCTTAACAAAAATATACAGATTGCTCCAGGTTTCCAGTGAAGAGTGGTAAGATACAAAATATATTCCTATTCCCCAGAGGTTAAATTAGTGGGTAGGAAGTGTTGTCTGATGCCTTGTTTGTTTGTAATCGCCAATTAAGGAAAATGAAAGAAATCCTCCTGTTCTGTTTTGAACAACTCTGTCCCCTTATGAATGTGGGCAGATGTTTACATACGAAAATAAAACCTATAATATTTCCAATACAAATAAATGCAAGTATAACACTTTTAATCTTTAGCAGATAAGTATTTGCTGGGGGCCCAGATTCATTCACTTTCCTCAGCTGTGCTCTTGTTGATATAATAGAGCTGTTTGTGACACTAAGTGTGGTGGATTTGATTTTGCTTCAGGTTGACATTTCATGGCACTAAGCATAAAAAATTATATCCTCAACAAAGCTTTTCTTGGTGGAGCTCTTGGAGACAACAGTAAGACCTTCTCATGCTAAACAGAGCCTCTGTGATGGCTGGGTGGTTGCTTCATGGTTCTCTTTGAGTATTTGTCACTTACCCCATTTCCATCAGATGCTAAAAATGTGATGGAAGAGTGAAAAATGCAAAGGAGAACCACAAAGGCTATATATTTGCTTCGTGTACATTTAAGTGGCATTATTTAAGCAGGTCAGCCTACTTGGAAGTCAAATTAAAAAGTGATTTGAATGGATGATGGCAAGAATAGGTATATCTATCATTGCTAATCTGGACTAGGATTTTCTCTCTATTGAAGCTACATAGGAAGTCATGTAAATATGGAATAGTTTTCAAAATGTATATATTAATATATATACATGTAAAAAAAAAAGTCTAATTGTCAAGCATGGTGGAAGCAATAACAACGAAGCCTTGACTTCATGAAATTGAGAGCCTTGGATTACAAATCAAGGTCAGTGGGGGCAAACCAGGAGTTAATGTATGGCAGGGTTGCTTAAGATCAAGAGTGCAGTCTGCCTTTTAAGGGAATACTGTTTTTGTTACTGAGGCAGAGTTTGGTGATACCCACACACTGCAATGTCATGCAGAGAGAAGATAAATTTAGATTGAATGATTTCTCCGTTAAACAGACACCAACAGGGAGTTTATAATAAAACAATTTACACTCACTTTGGAATATGACAATGGCAATTTTTCTTGTGCTGAAAACAAACCATTACCATGTATGTTTGTGACCCAGCAGGAAGTTTTCTAATACAGACTCTTTCCACATCTATTCAGTAGCAGATGTAATTTGTCCAACTTGTCTAGCAGTATATAATATCATGTATTATTACTACTGTCACATTTTCCTATGATGCTAAAATTCTGGTGAAAAATTTAAATTCCTTTGGAATCCCCCAGAAGTGACATATGTCCTTTAGCCTTGCAGGTTTAGCTCTTAATGAATTAGAGGCTTAAATTCACTCATCCAGTTTTAGATTTCATTAAAAATATTTGTGGTTTAATCTCTGATTCTAAAAAATTTATCAGGTAACATTTCGACATATATGATACCAATTTTTCATTCACATACTGTAATGTAAATCAGGAGGAGTTCCTTTGTCAGTGCAGTAAATCAGGGTGAAAGAACGGACTTCCTTTTCACAGGAAATTTTAGTTGCATTTAAAAATGCCTGATGCTAGAAGTATTGATACTACTTCTGTTTTATTTTAGCTGTGTCAGCAGGAGGAAGGGATGTCAGTATTCCTAATCTAAGGTCTGAGGTCCCAAGTTTCTGTCTTCAGTATGGATCCAACAAAATCCCATATAAGACTGGTACAGTCAGTAGAGCATGGAGACAGAGAATTGCTTATAAGACCAACTGAACTCTCAGGTGATGTTCAGAACCACTTTTGGTCAGATGGAACTATCATCGCTCCCTAGCATCAGGCAGAGATATTTCCAAGACTTCCTTGCTGAATAAGATGATATTAACACAGGTGATTCTGTACTACAGAAACAGCTGGTATCTATAAGCACAGGATCTTGAAGAATTACCCATATAAAGAAAGCTCTGGTTCTTCAGTATAGGTGTGCACCATTGCTTTTATGGGAGAAAGGATAGCAGAAATTAATTGGAAAGTATTGATAATTGCACTGAAATTTCTACGTAGGCCCAATGGGAACACATTCTTCTCATTTCTAGATTCCCTTAATGAAAGTTTTATACAGACTGTAAAAATATTTTCCCCTTTAGAAGAATAGAGCCCAATTTCTTCAGTTCTTTCCTTCTGATTTTGTTTTTACTCCTGAGGAAATATTCAAGGAAAAGGAAGTGCTGGTTCTACTTTTATAATGGCAGTAGTCTCCTACCGTTCATCATGGGAAATCATTTTGGTAGTGGTGGAGAAATATCTAGGACAAGATAAGTAATTCTGTGTTTCTTCATTTTATTTTGTGATTAACTTTCCACAGGTGTAGCTGAGGGAGGAAAAGCCTAAAACAATAAAAGGCAAGGATCTGTAATTAGATGAGATTGTCCATGGGAGGAAGAACAGGACACAGCCAGAAAGCTTGGAATACCATCATTCAGCTGTGAAGCGGAATGATTGCCAAACACATTAGTAAATGACAATTTTCTTTGTTATTTTAAAATCTTAAAATTTCTGTTTGATCATTAGATATTGCTAAATATATGATAGGTGAATTAAAACATAATTTGCAGATAAATAAAAATGTAAAACTTTAACTTATCTAATTAAGTATATATAGAGAGGTATTTGCAGATGCAAGCCATGCAAATCATCAGGCTAAAACAAAGGTTGCTTAGATCAGTCCAATTATTGAAATTTGATACAATCTTTTTGGAGCCAGATGGCCCCTGGCTAGGCAGAAATTAAGAAGACTGTATTAGGGTCTCCAGGAAAGAAATTATTCACCTGCCTTTGGATCCAGTGTAACTGAAGTGCTTGTGCTGTTCTAGGCATAGGAAAACATGGTTACTCTGGAGTATGTATTAGGTTATTTTGTTGTGTAGGAGAAAGGGTGATGAGAAAATTACCAACTTTCACAGCTGCCCAAGTCAGTAGACTTGGCAAGAAGAGAACATGTTTCTTCCTTTCATAGTGATCTGTGAGGTCCCAGGGATCACTGTGCAGCTCTGTGTCACTGTGTCTGTGGGAGATTCAAGGGCATTGAGGGTGCAGATGAAAACCCAGTTTTTAATGTCACAAATGAACTTGCAGTTCTATGAGTAAGATTTTAAAAGGAAGATACCTTCTGTCACATGGCACTGTCTTGGAATCTATTTAAAAACACCTTCTAGCCATGCATAACTGAATAACTCCCATTACAGTAAGATAATTGAGAAGAAATTTTCCAAATTTCTATGTATGAGATACTTACACCTAGTGTGGGAGAGAATTTCATCAAATGTAGGAGACTTTGAACCCTTTGTGGCACTTCTGTTTGTCAGAGACAATTCTGTTGCATCTGAAGACTTGTTCATTAGGAGGGTACAATTTTTCATTAAACAAGACTGGCTGAGCTGGCTAGCAGTAAAAGGAGTCCAAATGGGTATAGTGCCCTTTTCCACTATCAGAGTCATGCAAAATGGGCTAGTATAACTGATTCAGGCTTGCAGATTTCTATAATTTGTCAGATACTGGCTATCCCATAATAAGAATAAGATGCTGTAGACAGATCGCATTACTGGATAAGTCAGACACCTTTCCTTGCAGGCTCAGAAACTTTCAAAATATTCCACCCTTCAATTGTAAAATCACAGGCTTCTAGAAACAAATTACTAAATAAATCTCGTAGTAGGTTGTCATACGTGGTGGGTTGACCCTGGCTGGATGCCAGGTGCTCACCAAAGCTGCTCTTATCACTCCCTCTCCTCAGCTGGACAGGGGAGAGAAAATATAATGAAAGGCTCATGGGTCAACATAAGGACAGGGAGATCACTCAGCAATTACCGTCACAGGCAAAACAGACTCGACTTGGGGAAAAAAAATTAATTTATTACCAATCAAATCAGAGTACGATAATGAGAAATAAAACCAAATCTTAAAAACACCTCCCCCCCTTCCTTCTTCACAGGCTTAACTTTTCTCCTGAGTTCTCTATGTCCTCCCCCACGGCAGGACAGGGAACGGGGCTTGTGGTTAGTTCATCACATACTGTTTCTGCCACTCCTTCCTCCTCAGGGGCAGGACTTCTCACAGTCTTCCCCTGCTCCAGCGTGGGGTCCCTCCCACGGGAGACAGTCCTCCATGAACTTTTCCAATGTGGGTCCTTCCCACAGGCTGCAGTTCTTCATGAACTCCTCCAGTGTGGGACCTTTCCATGGAGTGCAGTCATTCAGGAGCACACTGCTTCAGTGTGGGTCCCCCATGGGGTCATAAGTCCTGCCAGAAAACCTGCGCCAGTGTGGGTTTCTCTCTCCACGGGGCCACAGCCTCCTTCGGGCATCCACCTGCTCCAGCGTGGGGTCCTCCCCAGGCTGCAGGTGGACATCTGCTCCACCATGGACCTCCATGGGCTGCAGGGGACAGCCTGCCTCGCCATGGTCTTCACCACAGGCTGCAGGGAAATCTCTGCTCCAGTGCCTGGAGCACCTGCTCCCCCTCCTTCTTCACTGACCTTGGTATCTGCAGGGTTATTTCTCTTACATGTTCTCATTCCTCTCTCTGGCTGCAGTTTCTGTGCCACAGCAACTTATTTTTCCCTTCTTAAATCTGTTATCCCAGAGGCGCTACCACCGTCGCTGATGGACTCGGCCTTGGTCAGTGGTGGGTCCATCTTGGAGCCAGCTGGCTTTGGCTCTGTTGGACGTAGGGGAAGCTTCTAGCAGCTTCTCAGAGAAGCTACCCCTGTAGCCCCCCCCCCACTACCAAAACCTTGCCATGCAAACACAATACATCATAGTAGATACACTTTTTCCCTCTGTGCATGCGTCACTGTAGAGCAGTATCTTCTCTGTACTCTGGTAGGTGACAATGGGCTGATCTGGTGGTGAGCTCGTATCATATTCAAATATAGCAACATCTTGATGATATTATCATGATTACCACTTTGCAATTGGTATGTCTTAACTCAGCACAGGAACATAACACTCCTAATGAGATACAGCAATAATTTGCCTGTCACAAAATGATCTTTTCCCTCTTAAGTGACAGTGTGTTGCCATTACAAACATATGTCCCCATTGACTAAAGCACTAATGAATACAGGTCTAGCATTATCATATTAGATATTTATGCCATTTGATAAAATGTAGAACTCAATCTGGATCAAAAATATTCATATAGAGCATGAATCCTGGAGGTAGTTAAGGCAGTGAGTATATCTATGCTCTTTTTTGCCTGGCCCACAGGAGCCTTGAACTATTCAGGAAATAGATGGGGCAAATGAAGAGGTTTTCAAAGGAGACTAGAAAATTTAAGCATTGCAGTCTTAATGTAAGTTTTCATAAGCAATTCCTCTTGGAAACTCTGAGCCATTGTTCATGTAAGGCTCAGTTTTGTACTCCCTCTTTAGGCTCCAAGCCCACAAATTTATGTGGGAATAATTTTAAGCATGTGGTCCTGTGGACTTCAATAGGGTTACTTAAGCCTGAAGTTAGGCACATGTGTAAGTGTTTTCAGAATCAGAGCTCTACTAGAGATTCCCATTTATTTTGATGGGAGTTTTGCCTGAATGCAGATTGAGACCATGTGTTATAAAAGCCATTCTTTGACGCTCTCGTTGGAGTGTCATAACTAGGGAGAAGTTAATTCAGTGAGATAAATGTCTAGTACAAGTTTTCTATACTCAACAGAGGAAAATTATTTTCTTACTGCTGAATTTCCTTAGTGTAGTAGGTTTAAGTTTACTTCATAATACATGTAGTAACTGATATATAGCTTTATGTCAGTATTATCTAAACTCTGTAATGTTGCTTTTGTATTACTCCACTTACTGTGTGATTGAAGAGATGGTACAAATCTTCAAAATACACATTTTATGTGTAGTGATATGCATCACTGTGAATTGTTTTATAACCATTGTATCATTTTAAAAAGCACTGTATTTCTTTGCTGTGTTGTGAGTTTTGGTCTTTTTCTTACAAAATCCATGAGGATGATTTTGAATACTTGAATAGCGTAAAGCTATTGACCATTCAGATGTTTAGAATTGTGTTTGAATCATGCATGTAACTACTGGTCAAAATCTAATGCCATTATGTAGCTCAACCCCCCAAAAATTTGGAGTCAGTTTTAATAAATATTTTAAGATTAAGATTACCATTTTAACATAATAACACACCTCCTCCATATTGGTTTGCAGGATCTAATGGAGACCTGGGCTTCAGAAGGTTGTACTAGTTTGTAGTAATGCTGTGCTTATTGACAGGAATCTAGATATTGCAGTCTCTGTTTGAATAAAACTGTTTTTTGAAGTAAAAGAGAATCTTAAGGTGCAAAACTTGATATATTTTGTGAATGGTGCACAAGAGCCTGTGAACTACTCTTCAGCAGTGCAATGTCTGTAGACAGAGGGCAGGGATTGATAGATACAGGATGTTGTGACATATTGGAGCCAATGCACTGGAGTTCCAGTGTGGACTTTTAACTACAGGACTAGGTATGATTTAACTGGTAAGATCATCCCCACGTATTTCCTGTCTGAATGCAGAAACTGATCCGAGTCTGGTTTTGAGCATGTTCTAGTGGGGGGCACATGCTCACTCCATCTATAGCCTATCTCTAATTACAGGGAGTGGTATGTATTACATTGCTTTAAAAAACACTTTAACAAACTGGCTTTAGCTCCACCAGTACTACCCCAGTATGTTGCTTTTAAAAATTAGAAATCTTTAAGAAATTCTGAAAATTCATGTGACTGGCACTAGACTGTCACATTGGGTCTGTTCTGTAGCAGCAGAATGCAAGGTCAAGCGTGCAAACAGGAGTCATGAGATAACTCCAAGTACGAATCCATATGAAGGACTAGGGAAGGAGCACAATGTGAAATACTTGTGGTGGTTGATAGGAAGCCATCTTGAATAGCATTTATTTTTCCCCATTTACATGCTAACATTGAATGTGTTTGGTGAGATAGAATGGAGTCTTGGATGGCTCATAAACAATCTTTTCAGTATATAATAAAATACTATAGTCTTGTATATCTCAGATTCTCTTCCATCTGTTTTAGTACTGGTTTCCTATTAGTAACTTCACACAGGCCAGCTTACAGCAGTGATATTTTTTGGACACTGCTAAAGTAGAATAGGTTCAAACTGGTGACATGGAAGTGAAAAACTGTATTTATCTGTGTCTTGACCCTCCATCAGCAGAGTTTATCCAGGATTAAAATTTTTTTACCAATGACATTAGAATCACTTGAATAATTCTGATGTAAACTAAGTTTGGGTCATTCTTATTCTAACACCTCATCAGCCAGAGTAATGTGATTAAAAATGTCACTAGTCACTTTGGCTGGGAATATTAAGACAGTACTTGTTAAAGTGATTGGAAAACCTCTGATGTGTGTGAGAAAAAGAAAACCCATTCAATTTTTTCTGAAATATGCAGAGAATCTTTAAACTGCTCAAGCAAGGCTATGTTCCAAAATGCCAAAATGGTACGTTATTAATTTTGAGCAAATATGTACAAAAACCACACAGAAGGTAAGTAATGTAGAGCAGATAAAAAATATTTCTTTAGTAATATTACTTGAGTATTTCCTGTTACATGACCATATTTGTATTTTCTTTGTAAGCAAACCATTTTCTTTTGAAATAAAATCATGTCTCATACTTGACAAAATTTCTGTTACAATAAGATGAAAATGCATTTAAAATGCTACATGGAAATAATTTCTTTGCAGTACCCCAAAGGGTGGACTTAGCTGGAGAGACTGAGGAAGAAAAATTAAATGCAAAACTGCATCACTGAGCCTAAAGTTCTTTTTATTTGGGTACTTAGTCTTTTGCTTCTGATACTACAAGTGTTTTGACTCAACCCACAGACTAGTAACTAGCATGTAGAAATGAACCATCTCTGAAGTATGTAACATTTATGCCATAAGGATAAATGTCACAGATAATTAGCAAAATTGGCACAGCAAAAATTTTACATCTGTGAAAGCTGGAAGAATTGAATATTTTAATGATGTAATGATGTATACTGAAGTTCCTGTGAGTTTGAAAGTCTCCATTGAAATAGCTATTGACAAGTTCTTTTATGTACTCAGTGCACTACCCGCTCAGCAGCACACTGTCATTTTAGAGCAATTGCCCAGCAAACTTTTAAAATGCTGTCACAAAAAATTGCTAAAACAGAGGTAGCTCTTTAATTTGTCTGCCACTTTTTCTGTCACTCCTACTGCACTTTATGTTGAGTGCAAGGTTTAGCTGTCACATCTGAAGTTCTTCCACATATTTCTAGAGGTTGGGTTGAGGCCATGTTGCCAATTTGTCCTACAATGTTAAGGGAAGTTTTAAATAAAAATATTTTATTCACACTTCTTTTACTTGTACACTTTAATATAGAGGATTGGAAATTATTCCTTCTATAGCTGGGGAAACTGAGTTTCACTAGAGAAGATGATTTGTCCAAATCCAGCTGTTTCATAGGAATATGTGTAGGTGTATATATATATGTATATATATACACACATGTATGTATTTTCCCTACTTGTGTATATATATAAAAAAATATATATAAAAAATACAGCTGCTTAAGACTGGCCAGTAGTTGATATTATGTCCAGGTACAGGTTCATCCTCTGAAAATGTTCTGTTTATACAAGATGAAAAGGCTTCAGTGGGAAGTTTAAGAACAACTTAGCTCAGACTTCCAAGTGGCCAGGATGCTCAGCTAGGATGTGAGAGAACGCTAAAGGAAGAACTAGAGTATGTTTGTGTGCACTGTATTTTTGTAGTGGTCACTCGTTTATCCAGATATGAAACAGTAAAGCATTTGCAAGCTTTGAATTTTCATGAGATGGGAAAATGTTTCTTTACAGTTCTAGATCCAGGAAGTTTCTTGCACATTAGCTGATCTTGTGTGATGCTAGAGGCAGGAAGGCAAAAACGTAACTCAATTTTTTGTACTTCTCTTCTAAAAGGCTTTATTATCTGCTTGCTTTTTTTTATGGGCCCTTCCAAGCAGTAAAGTTCCTTGTTGTCTTTCTCTCAGGGCAGAGTGGAGGTATAAGGCAGCTATGTCAGACAGCAACTTCTGTGCCAAGAAATGGGGAAGAGTTGCTTTAAGGCCACAAGATAGTTATGCAGGGATCAGACTTCCATGTGGTTAGTATTGGTCTTCATTGGATATCCTGAGATCATGAACAAGGAGTAGGAGGAAATGTCTGGGTCTGTTATCCTTCTTAGAAAGGGAACTCAACTATGGCACGTATTGCTGACTCTACAATTGAAATTGAGTGTAAAATTCTGAATTACAGCAACTTGATCAGCTAAATGCTGTTCCTGCTAGAAGATGGTTTCTGCTGTCTGAATCACATCACAATTGGAAACTGCATTAGGAGGAAACAGCTGAAGTTCATTATCACATGGAACATTTTTTGTTTTCTCATTCCTTAAACATAATTTTCATATTTAGCTTTCAGACTTTTTGAGGGTAAAATGGGAAAGAAAAAATTACTGTTTATAGGATTACTTTTAGATTTCGATGAAAAAAAAATTGCATTTTGATTTTCACTATCATTTAATTCTCTCAGGTGAATAGTTACAAAAGTAAAAATAGGAAGAGCCAAGTATTATATATACATTTAAATGATGGAAGAAAAACTTCTTTTAACGTACACAGTTACTAACAGTTTACACATTTGACTGTAGGGGGAGTGAATATTCATAATAGGAGAAATTTCACAATATGAAACCACATTAGTAGTTACTGACAATCTGTAGATATCAAAGAATGAGCACTGGCACATTAATAAGGAACTTAAAAGCAGTTCCACAGTCTAACATCTCAGCAACTATAAAACTACAACTTCTACGAGTCATATTTTTGAACTCCAAACTATCTTATAAAATTAAGCTAGAACACATTTTTTCTGATACAAATGAGTATATTAATTTCCATAAGATATTATCTCTTACCATATATTTAATTCAGATTCTCTTTCTACTCCCACTAAAATAATTGCTTACAATATACTGACTTGATTTTATATGGCTAATTAGAGCAGTGCATGGAAAAAAAACAGGTTTGGAGGTAATACTGAAATTAAATATGTTAATCTGTACCTCAGTGCACATGTTTTGTATGAGCTTTAATTTGCTACATGAATTATAGTTCTGCGTTTATAAAATGCCCTTGAAAGAATGTCTTATTTTTTGAATAGTTACACCATAGGGAAACAAATATACAAAGCTTTTAGCTATAGGCTATATTTGCATAAATTTAGGCAAGTAGTCAGTCTGAATATCCAACTGAAGATATACTTTTAAAAGATATTCTACATATAGTTGATAGGACTTTATGTATTTAAGATTTACGTTTAGTTACAATATGGCAGCCTTTCATGATAGGCAAGTAAATTTTAAACACTGAGGCATAAATAGTATAATAAACAGGCTGTGGTTTATCAGCTAGAGCACTGAAAAAGTAATTCAAAAGGCTCTGAATTAATTTCTGTATGAACTAGTAGCAAGTATCTCTGGTACCAGTCTACTTTACAGGTTTATTCTAGAAAAAAGCTGGCATGGTGCTCTCAGTGTAGCTGCCCAGTGCAGTGTATGTATTTTGTGACATGACTGCAGTGATGTGCAATTCTCCACATAGATTCTGGTAACCTCAGCTAAAGTTTGGTAACTTCAGCTTTTTCAAAAAATCCTCACTGTTTAGAAAACTCTCCTTCCATGTGAATTCAGTTAAGATTCACTAATGATGTGGAGGAGGCAATTAGAAAATCTGTGATGCAGAGTATGTCCCAAATTCTACTTATGGTTTGTTACTAAGAAGGGCAATGGGATATGCATGACCGATACCCTTTTATGCTTTTTTCATCATCAGGGTGGTCAAAATCTTCTCTTCTGTTTAAGCAGAGGCAGTAAATCCAGTATTGGGATCAAATCTGTGTATGCAAGATTTGTTTACACACAAGTGTGTGTGTACAAGAATGGGTACAAGAACCTAAATCCTTTCTGGCTCAGGAACAGTATCTCTACTGGAGGTACATAGCCACATATTGTGGAATGCATAGGAAACATTGCATGGCATTCAAAATGCATCACTGAAAAAATTTACTTTGAAAGAGCATCTTAATTAATTTTTATTTCCAGTAGCTCTCTATCAGTAATCAAGACCTTGTATGCTTTTGACAGAACACAGTATCACTGGTCAGAAAGTTTTTGATGAGTCTATGACTTAGACATTTAATAGTGTTAGAGTATTAACATTTGGGCCATACGTTATAGCTTCCTTTACCATCTTAAGAGGCAGGAGTATGCTCTGAGTCTTCCCACTAGCTTCACAGTAGAAGAACAGAAAACTTAGAGTTAATTTAACCTTCAGACTGTCAAAGTAAAATAAACAGTTTTTAAAATGAAAATAGCTAGTCTGGAATAGTTCACAGTGAAGAACTTCATTTTTTATTCATTCTCTTCATACAAGGTGAAGATCATACAAGTGAATGTCTAATATTGTCCCTCTGAGGGAGTGTCATTGAAAGTACCACCTAGAATTAATGGTTTGATGATGCTGAACAAGCTAGAGAAAATTGTTCCAGAATCTGTTTGTAGTGACAGGCCTATTTTTGAGTAAAGATTTCCCCTCTGGATTTTCTTCATTCTATATAATACTGTTAGTACAATTAAATAGTGAGTTTAACTTTTTGGCAAAATACCCCTTCAGCAACAGCTTTCCAATAAGATTATTTTAATTGCCCATTGCTACTTGCAGTTATATGGAAGTTGGTATAGTGTGACAATAAATCTCCTCCTTTACTAGAAGAAAAAGCATGTTGCATAACCAAATGTCACCAGCTATGACTAAATACATGACAGTATGAGCCAAAGCCCTAGTTACGAGAATTGGAAGAAGAAATACAATCTCTAGTGATAGTTTTTTCAATCTTTAAGCCATGGTCAGAAGTTTATGTGACACCTTTTTACCTGTCTTCTCCATTACTAACCTAATAAAAGCTACAGAGTGGCCAAATAGAAAAGAAAAAGGAACATTTAAAATATGAAAATGCCAACAAAACAGACAATGTAATGGTATAAGGTTTGAAGAGGAATCCCACAGGAAGAAATCCGTCCCAAAAGTATGATAGAGGTCCTGTTGGCCAGTCAATTTTTAATTTTTCTTTTTTAGAAATACGGCAGAACTCTTAACTGAAATTTATGGTCTTCAGGGTCAGTTAGCATGGAAGACCATCATATATAATTTCAAGATGCAATGAAAATAAACAATTGGAGTGCTCAAAGAAAGCCTGTTTCCTAGCAATTACATTGACAAGTTAACTATGACTATAGAGAGAAACATGGCAGCTGAATGATAGAGTACAAAAGGGTCTAACACAACTTCCCAGATTGACTTAGCCTGTGACATTGGCCAGATCTACAGAGTGGCTCTGCAGATAAAACCCACAAGCTCCACTTAGGGACTGTAGAAATCAGGGGAGAAGGAAGAATGACCCTTAATCCTTTCCTCCTGTTCCAATGAGAGTTCATCCAGTCTGTTAGTTTATCCGTACTAAGAGCAATGTAATTTGCTTCTGCCTGAAAACTATCAGCTAAGATCAAGTGAAACTTAAAATGGAACAATTTCCTGCAAGAGTTGCTAAATTCTCTCAGTCTTTCTTTGGAGCGCTGGGGGACAAAACAGGGATGTGTTGAAGATCTGTATTTCAGGATGCTCTCTGGATGGATTGTATGTAGATGCAATACTAGAATGTTTGGTTGACCAGAATGTGGAATGCATAGGCATCCTAAGGATCAGAAGGGGGAGGAGAGGGAGAGAGGAAAGAGAGAAAAAATAAGCATTAATAAAAGCTGTTCCTGTCTTTTTAGATCATAGATTTATCCAGATACCACATCAGTCTCAGCACCTCTGAATTTGTGTTTCATTGAGGCGAGAGCTTACCTAATTAATTTCTAAACAATATTTTGGATGGAAAGGCAAGTAATTAAAACCACAGTTGTTCATGTTTAAAGATAAAAAATACCTGTACAAAAACATGCTGAGAATAGCACACTAGAATCTTTTTTTTCTGACTAAGATTGCTGTAGGGCATTAAAAACAATCACAAGACTTGCATCTGATACAGGGTCCTTTTAATTAATTAGTCAACAAAGGTCAGGTCTTGAGTCAATGCACTGAGTCATTGGACTGGACTGGACTAAATCTAATTATTCCGAGTCCTGCTATCAGACAAAGATTTTTTGATAATGACTTCTAACAGGGTAACAATGGTAGAGTTCAAAAAGAGGAGGAAATAAAGGATGATTCTTCAAGATAAAATCAGTTTTATATCAACTTATATTATTATCTGAAAACTCCAAGTACCATTTCTTAAATCAATCAAACATTTGCTTTTTGATTTTTAAAATCTGTGACTACTATCCCACTGTACTCTTCCATTTGCTCTCTTTGTAAAGGGTATCATTGAAGCCCGTTGACAGTTTTCAAACTTTCTACTTTACAGGGAATGTCACTGCATTTAGCCTGTAATACACTCTTGTTTCATGCACATTGACACTCACTCACTTTTCCTGTTGAACATATTTTACAGAAAATAATGAATCATGATACTGAGGCTACAGAACTAATTCTGAATCTGTAATACCTTGCATCCCACCTTTGGGCCTTGGCTGGAAGAGAGGTCTGTCTGGCAGTTAGGAAACACAGAATGGAGAGAATCTTGCCTTTAATTCACTAATTCATATGACCTTTTCTTCATACAAATTGGCATGGCTATCTGCCTTTCCTTCAGAAGCTCACACTAGTGCTCTTCCAGCTTGAAGGTTCACATGGAATCAATTTTTTTTTGGTGTCACCTGTTTTTGAATAATATGCTAAAAACCTAAGTTTTAGGGTTTTAAAAAATATGGGAAATGCATTAGTTAAAAAAATGGGAAATATTTCAAAAAAACCCAACAAAACAAACCTCAAACTAATTGTACTGAGTACTGTCAATATGATGAGGTATATGCGAATTCTTCAGCTGTAGCTGTGCTACAGAAATTCTGGAGTGGGTGATGTTTGAATCACCAACACATAGTACTACGGTTTAACTGCTAGCAAACATGTATTTTTAATATCAAAGTTTTTCTATATAAGCATAAGAAAATTTTGCAAGCCATCAAACTTCATTTTTTATTATAATTGTTTAAGTTAAAAATGACTGAACTAAACTTTTCCCAAACTGATCTAAAAAAATAATAATTACATTCCTGGTTGAGTCCTTACATGCCAAGTTATAGCCTGATATAAAGTGTAAATATTTAGCTATTAAGAATTCCAGTAAATCTTCCTTATGACTCCTGGATCAGACAATGAAACATTTAAAAACCTTTCCTTTTGATTTCAGTTCTCCCATCTTTCCATGGTTATGACAAGTGCTATACCTCTATGTCTGGATTCTGTGCAAAGCAGAATTGTACTAGCTTTGTTCAGTGGAATTACTGGTTTTGCCCAGATATTTTATTGTGAAACTACAATTAATTCCCATTTAATTACACATTGCAACCTAACTGTACAGTAGAGCTATTTGAGAATATTTTTTATCAGAAAACATTGAGCATTCATGAGAAAGTACTGAATATGCCAGTTTTGAATATTTTTCTGTAGGAAAAGTAATTTCTAGGCTGGACTGTGGTGGAAAGGATGGAGACTTGTGTCAGCCACAGAGAAATGCAGGTTTCTGTCCTGGGAAATGCATGTTCAGGTACCAGCTCGGATGACTGTGCAAAAAATTCTCAACAAATTTCCCTTTCAGAATCACCACTGATCTTTGGAATGCGCTTTTGGCATAAGAATGACTGTTGATGTCAAGAGCTGAAACATTACCTCTTAAATGGGTCTGACTGTAGGTTAGAACAGGGATGGAAATAGATTTTGCCTGGCTTCTAGGACACACATTTAAGTCTTCCTTTGTCATTATCCCATATCCTGTGTGAATGCTATAAGCACTTGGTGTTGACTCTAGGTGCCTGTGGCCTCTTTCCTCCTTTTCATAAATATCACTCAGGGCAATCATCTCATAATGAATTCTACTACTAAACCTCAACTGTAACATCCTTCAGAGTGCAACTCTCATTCTGTTCTTTCCTTGATCTCCATTTTGAATTTAACAATGCATATTCTGCAAATGAGAAACCCCACCTTTGTATTCTTGTCATTGTGGCCCTTTCGTTATTTCACATCTCACTCAGCAGTCATCATGTCCTTTTGTTGACTCAGAATTCATCAACTTGAGAATAGAAATAAGCTCAACCAGAACCCTTCCATCTGCCCCTTTGACTCAAGTCTGAATGTAATTCAAGTTGTGAGTGACCATAAGGTCTACTTTAAACTCACATACAACCCAGCTCATTATAATAGCTACCTTTCACCCCATATATATCACTTCCATCAGAAATGGAATCCAAATTTCCATTCATATGTATTTTTTTTAAACGTAGTCTCCCTTATAAATGGCATCTTTGACTCCTAAGTTTACAAACCCATTGGACTGAGGATTCTTGGTCCTGTTCCATGGTCTTTGTACTGTTCAGTAGGAAGAATCTTGGTTGATATAAAAATGGTTTATGTTCCTCAGTACTCACTTTGGCTCTTGGCTGTTTTGTGCTTACGGCCAGAGGATGTTGTGCTTCAGTGATCCACAGCCAAAAGGAGGATCCTTAGGTTCAATGACAAAGTTGCTGAATTTGTAGCAGTTCAAAGGCTGCCCTGACTTACGCTGGGAACAGAATTATTCCTCAAGTATTAGGGGGGGAGGGGGAAAGATATGATTAAAAGCTATCCTCCTAGCTGCACAATATGGATTTGTATTCTATACAGTGAGATCTGTTCCTATTTCACTAATAAAACAATTCTCTACATGCCTAATAAAACAACCAAACCTTCTTCTTTCTTGCCATCCAGGTCTGCCGGTATCGTAAACTTGGTTATTGCCCTCCCTGTCAAGCTTGTGAAAAACCTGCTTATTCTAGGTTGAATGGCTTAACTGCTTTTGTATGTACTGAATGCAATTTGCCCATAATGTATTTCTATGAATTATGATATATCAGACTGTATTGCATGTTTATATAGTGCAGTACATAGATTTAATAACTAGATTTTAACACTTGTTTAGTATCAGCGCAAAAGAAAAGATGAAGGGGATGTTATTTGCCACAAAGGGCAGACTAGTCTCCTCCTTCACGTTTAAAGGAATGAGACGGTGGTTTATGAGTTAAAGCCCACCAATTTAAATAGATGGAGCTACAGCTTGCAAATGAACGTAAACAGCAGAAAATAATGTTTTTTTGGTTTTCACTAGACTGATATAAAAGGCTTCTCCTTAGTGTGTCTAGTATTGAAGTTTCCATTCTGTAATGAAATACATGCCCTTTACTTCAAACAAATTGTAGTTGTTAAGGTGGATAAAGAATTTGAGCAAAACAAGACAATTAAAATAGAGGGTATCTTGTACTTCGGCTATAAAATGCTTAAATATTACATACAGTGAAAAGTTCTTGTTCACTGCAATTGTTCAATGGTCTGAGAGATCACTTGTTCAAGGCAACAGAGTAAATATTAAATTATATCTACAGATTAACAGTTTGGGGCTTGATCCTATAAATATTCCTGTGAGTAATCCCAATGAAGTCATTTCTTCCTACACGATTATTTCTAAATGCTTTAAAAAGTTGTAGTGGCTGTATCATAAAAAGATACTACTTTTTGGAATCCTTGCGTATTTCCAATGCATAGTGTCCACTGCCAAGCCTACGCATAGGCTTCAGGAAGCAGCATAACTGGTTATCTCGTATCTTTTTTTGCAATCTGTGAAAAATCCCAGTCCTGTGAAAAGCACTCATTAGTGCCAGCAAAATCTGCAGAGTTGGACCCTTGTGGGAGTAGCTAAATGAGGGTGAACCGAGTATTAAGTTTGAAAGTATTATTTGATGGCTACCAACATTTGAGCCAGATTACAACCTGGCCAGCCGTTCATCCTTGCGGCACTTCATCTAGGTAGAGCAGAGGCTGACTTGTGAAGCGTGGGGCCGCGTGTTCTGTCACGAGCCTGAGCAGAGCCGTGAGGGGCTCCATCGGTGCAAAGGTTAGACGGTTACGCGTACGGCTAGCCACGTTCTTACGACTAACCGAGCGATGGTGCGACGGACGGGCTAAGGAGGCGCTCCGGGTGCACGACTGCCCCGGCCACACCTTCTCCAGCTTTGAAGGCCCTGCCAGGTATGCCGTGATGACATACAGGGACCGTGTCCCCTTACCTGGGCAGTCAGGCAGAGCGTTTTCGAGGAGAGGGAAGGACACCGCGGTCACCTCAGGACGGCCCGAGCGTCAGAGCTCTGTAGCGGCCCGCCACGGAGGGGCGGAGCGCGCGACCCCCCGCACCGGCGGCGCCCGCGGACGCTGGGGCCCCGCGCGTTGCCTGGGGCCCAGCGTTCGCCTGGGGGCCCCCGGGTCTCGCCTGCCGCGCGGACGAGAGGCGCGCCGGCGCCCGCCTTGGCTCCGGGGCCGGGCGGCTGGGAAGCGCCCTTCGCCCCGCCGCGGCGCCCCGCGCTCGGCAGCGCCGTGCTGGGGGCGGGCCCCGGGCTGCGCCGCGGCCCGGCGGCGCCCCTGCCGCCGGGGCCGGGGCCGGGGCCGGGGCCGGGCCGCCCGGGGCCGGGCAGGCTGCCGCCTGCTGCCGGCCGCGGCACGGGTAATCACGCGTCCCCCTCTCACTGCTGATTTGCAAGAGCAGATTAATCAGAGCGCGCGGCTTGATGAAATTTGCTGTTATTGTGCCCATTTTTAGCAACATCTTTTATTATCTTCATTATTCATTTACAGGGGACCGGCATCAATTATGCAAATGAGTTCACAGACTTTGCAGATTACTTCATTTGCCGCTATTGTTTGTGGAAATTTAATTATTAAATATTATTAAGCTTGCGTTTTCTTCAATTTTCCGAGGCTTAGTTTCATTTGATTTTTCCTCCAGCTGCTCTCGTTTCCTTTCAGTGCCAAAACAGCTCCTCATCAAAGCGGCTCTGGCATGTGAAGACCAAATAAAATCTCCTCAATTTAATAATTTTGATGTTAGTCCCTTGTTCTCAGCTGCTTGCTCAAAGCAATGCAGAGAGAAACGCAGAGCACATTCAATTTAATGAGCAGAAATTGAATTCAAGTTTGTTCGGAATTGACTTCAATTAAGCAGAGTCTTAATGATAAATTAATCTCTTTTCTTTATTCCCTAGAATTTGTTTTTCAAAGTAGGAAATTGGACTACATTGAAAGACCAAATAAAGAATACCAATTTTAACTAGATTATGGAACCGATAGCAAAATTTAATTCTTTATAGTAACGTACTTGGACAAATAGCATTCACTCTATGGCATGTATTATAATTTATATTCATTGTTACCACTCACGCTTTCATGGCATGGATAAAATGGCAGTTGAATTAAATATGGGCTTGTAATAGACTTCAGAGTTTTAATCTTTATTAAGAAACTCTAATTGAATGCATAATTAGCTTTTCAGGGTCTAGGAAACTAGGTTTAATATCTATGTGGGCTGAAAACATAGATCAGGCATTTTTTTAAGAGCATTTTTTATGAGTTTATTTTTTAGGAGAAATTATCTTGTAACATGGCTTGTATAAAAAGCCACATTTTAACTTCATTGCAAGAGTCTGTGTATGGAGGAGCAGTAGCAAGCTTTTTTGTGCACCTTCGAATGCCCAAAGACAGCCCTTCTTACCTTCTGGGTCAGTTGTGGGTAGCGCAACCCTCTCTCATTAGAACAACTCATGATTGTGCCTGTCCCCATTAAAATGCATAGGCAAAACGAGTCAATGCTTATGAATAGCGATGGGACTGTGCCCTTTTCATGCTGTGTTACAGTTCTATTGCACTTAGTCACCTTAATACCTTCATTATTTTCCTCTTTGTTATTCTTGTGGTATGACCACCAGGATCAAGCTCTTCATTTTGCCGTTTCAGAGAGCAAGGTATTTTTTCAAGAGTGGAGAGTAATTTGGGTGCCTGCTCTAGGTTTTCAAAGGCAATCAAGCCTCTTTATGATGTCTTGAGCTGGTCCTCTCATGCCATTGATAATTTTTGAAATTTTGATCCTTTACTTCTCAATGGAAAAAAAATGTACATTACTGTTTATAGTTGAACCTATATGAATAGTGTTAGGTGAGGGATACTTCAAGCCAATCTCTGTAGTAATATTTATGTTTAAAATTAATAAAAAATCCATCCATAGTACTAGCATTTTAGAACTATTATGCAAACATTCTACCCAGTGATGTCTCAGGTATTAAAGGAATTTATAGTAAGATTAATTACAAATTCAGGGGGGGTGTCAAATTCTGTGCTTTTGTATTTCAGTGAAGAGAGTGGGTAAGTTCTGCCAGCTGAGGAACATGTTCAGTCTTCTGCCTTACCTACACATATGTTCTTTGGTTCCCAGGCATTGAGCAAAGGTATACACCGCTTTTTAAACAAGAAGTAATAAATTGAACAATTTCCTTTAGACACCTTTTACAATCTGCACTGGACTTGTGAGCACCTCCCACTGTGTGTCCAGCACTGGTATGTTTCTGTTTCCCTAGAGTTTCCTGTTATGTTTTCTTGGTGTAAAGGATGCAGAGCCTGCCAACAGACTCTTTGCATGGCACACAATTGAAAATATTTATTAAGGCAATATGTTTGTTTTTACAGATCTGGGAGATTAAGTTTTAGTGCTTTAAGGATACCCATGTTCTGAAGTGTATGGGGCTCCAAAGATTTGGTTTGCATTTTCCGAATGCATTTTTCTGTAAATATTCTTCTGTATTTGGAAATGGGATTAGAGTTTTTCTAGAAGTGATAAAGAAAGGTTTGTTAATCTGAAGTGCCCATGTATTATACATTTCAGAACTGCAGTTATTTAGAAAGAGATGGAGTAAATGTTTTTTACAAGAAACTGCAGTTGTAGTTCATACATAGGTGTGTTGTTCATGTAGGAATCAGTCTATGTGTTCCAGTAGACATAGACCAGATTTATAAAAATATTGAGATGCTCATGGTCACAGAAAGGCTTGTAAAGTTGAGAGACGTCAAAGCTCCGTCAGTCTTTACAGCCTACATGTCTGATTAAACCTGTTTTTCGGGATGACACTGTAGGTTTCACACACACACATGTTCCAACGATTGATTACATTATAAAACATCTACAAAGAAGTCATTAAGATAGTGTTCCTGTTAGAAATACCTATACTATAATAGCACTGTGGTATTCCATATTCCCTTGTATATCACTGATTCTCTTATCAACTTCTTCAGTGCACAAGCATTAAAGGCTTTTTATTGCATATAGATCTTACAAGTTCACTTTAAGGTCTGACCATTAAACCAAGCTCTTTCCATCTATTTGTCATCATTTGTAGTAATGGTTTTGTAGTTAGGTGCCTACCTTCTGCAGTCCCAACGTTGTCTGATTAGACTCTTGTTGACACCTGTGTGGTCACACTACTATCTTTTCCTTTCATCTGAAAAAGCCCTACAGGGCCCTATACGTGGTACAGTGAAACAGTTTCTCAAAGTTACTTGTCTTATGTACAAAGATGACTATATGTCAAAACAGCTTTTTTTTTTTTTTATCTTAAACTGACTTTCCCCATTTTAGAACTGAATCTGATCTCAGTGAACATGTCCTTTCTTTTGCCTCTAAGTTAAGAGTACATTTTCCCAGGAGGTTTGGCTTTTTTTAAAATCTCTATCAGGCAGAAATTGGATGACTCCATAAGCAAAATTCAGCCAAAGCAGTAAGTTTCCTAGAGAGGAAAGGAGCCATAAGAACACTTCAGCTAGTGAATATGGCCTGAGTCTGAGCCACAGGAATACTGTGCATATATTAATATGCCTTTTAAAACAGAAAATCAAATGTTTTTACAAGAGAAATTTGAGTCAATTTGGGCTATGCTAATGAGTATAGTAGCTAGTAAATTATCTAGCCTGGCTAGAAGCTCAAACTCCCTACTTCTCAAAGAAGGGTGAAGACAGGATACTGGAAAGGGAAATCAGTTGTTTGTTCCTACAAGAAGGATGTAAGAGGGAGAAAAAGATCACCTTCCTTAAATTATCCTTTACCAATATGGAAGAGATGTGGTTTGTTAGTCTTTACCCACCTACATTATAAATAACGCTCCACTTTTGAGAATATTATAAGTATTATTGTTTATAATATAATACTCCAGAGTTTATTTTCTGGAGATTGCAAAATAATACATTTCTTGCAATCTATATTGTACAGCTTTAATTAATTTCTTACTAGATGGTATTGTTTTCAGTGCTGCTCTTTTCTACTCCATTTTTTCCTGCACGCTTCTTCAATAGTCCTGATGGTAAAAGCATGTAGCAAGAGTAAGGTTTAAGTATTCAAAAGGTAAGAAATGTCACACTTATAAAATCTCTTTAAGAGGCAACTCTTGACTACATTGTCAGTTACTATTTCTGAAGTACAATTATCATATCACTTGAGATAATGTTGCATTCTGTGCTGTTGAACACTTTGTATATGCCAGAGAGTCTGGCAAATCAATTATCTGTCTCAGCTTTTCAAGGGGCGTGAGCCAAATCTGCAGTGACTACTGCAGTCTCTAACCACTGGTCTGTGTTCTATTCCTGTGGTCAGAGGCAAAGCATGGATTTGCTGATCCACCAACATCTGAGTACTGTCTAGTGAATAATTCTATAAGTCGCAGCTGGTTTACTTCACAGGTTTATTCTGCATTGCAGGTATGATCATCCATATTTCAAGCCTGGCTGATGATCTGAGTAGTTATATTTAGTTAACTTTCTAGGACAGAACAAAGCTCTATTCTTGATGTATTTTTTGTTTTCCAGGAATTAAGAAAACATTCTAGAAATTTTTTTTATTTCAGCTAAAAAACACTGTTATTTTTTGATCATGGGTTAGCCACTGTTGTTGCATAGTTTGGCTGCTTGTCAGATACGTTGACAAGCTTAAGAACATTGTGAGATGTGACTTGCATTTGTAGGATACCTGTGCATGCGGCTAAGTGAGCTTCAAAGTAAAATCTCATCTCAAAATTGAACTTAAGGCAACATTGCTGCTGGTTAAAAAAAAAGTCTATAGTATATGACTGCTGACTAAAATAATAAAATATTTACTGAAGAGAGATAAGAATTTAATCACATAAAAGTCTGTCAGTAAAGACATACTGGGCCATTATGGCAATGAAAAATACTGTATGATATTACATCTGTCTCTGAGTTTGTAGGAGAAAAACCGTGATATTGACAAATAAGTGATTATGTAATTAGACTGTACTGTAAAGTATACACAAAAGGTGTAGAGCTAAAAAGATTTTGAGTTTCTGGGCTGAGTCATGTGACATTCCTAACATAGTTTTCTGAAAAATCTCAAAGTTGAATTTCTTTCACTATATAAAGAAAAAATATTAAAAAGCAAAGTTCAATTAAGTGGAGTTACTGTCTTATCCCTGCTAGAAGGCTTGGTTTCATGTGCTTCAAGAAGATCTTCCCATTTTCTGTAAAATTTGATGCAAGTTTTATTGCAAAAGATCTGTGCTTTTTGTGGAAACTCATTTCAAACCTTCTTCTCTAAGTAGTTTCCTTTATGCAGCGCCTTCTTATGGAATAAGTGGAAGAGGGCTATTATGAAAGTTTTTGGTGAAGGGGAACCGAGGTCTTTTTTCCCATTTTTTGTGTGGATTGAAATCTTGCCTAGAGAGGGGGAAAAAACCTCAGGCCTTTCAGCCCTAGTGGAATACTCTACTTAAGATAGGGTAAGAGAAGTGGGGCTTCTGCAGCTGTGATTTTGTCAGGGCTTTCTCTGTACACAGACCCTTGGATTTCTGTAATTCAGTTGTTGGTAAAGATCATTGGCATCTGTATGGTTCACGTACTGCATAGGTATGTCCTCAGGTGCATAATGGCTGAATTCTGCTTTCCATTATGCCCTTCTAAACCAAAGGCAGTACAATTAGATTTAATACTGATTTAAGCTAGCATAAACAAAAGCAGATATTTCCCCTGAATAAAAATTTGTGGGCCACTTGGAGAGCACTTTTTAAACAGCACTATATAGAATAAATGCACATTTTTCTCTCTTGCCCATAGCTGTGTCCTGAAAAGTAATTTTAGTTGTAGCCCATGCTGGAATATCAGAGGTGTATCAAGAGTCACTGGACTGAAAACTTACATAAAAGAAACATCCTGGTGTTTTTTAAAAATGGTTACTTATTGTTGTTTTTTGATCTCTGTTCTTATGGCAGCTGTCCTTAAAATCACCGTTTTCATTGTTTGTGTCAAATGACTGCATTGCAAATCATATTTTGTTACTGCCTACTGCTGGGTTTCTTCCACCTTCCCCTGGAGCATCTTCCCTGCAGGAGATAGGATGTTAGACTAAATGGCCTGTGACTCTGATCATGTATGGCAATTCCTATGATCCTAAGTTTGTATACTGTATTGGAGCTTTGAAACTCTTGCATTAGATGGGATACAGTTATATTGCCCCAGGGATGCAGAGCTGAAGTACCAAAGGAACAAATTAACAGGATGTCACATTAAAATAATTTTTCAACTGTAATTTAGGTAACTAGATTAATGTGAATTAATTTAGGAATACTTAAATATAACATAATCACACCTAAATGATGTACAATATAAACAATAATTAAGGTAGAAAAATCAAATTTATGTAAAAAGGAGTCTAGACTTTCAGTGTTTGTACACCTCAAATACATCTGTTGAAAGAAAATAGAGTTGGAAGGGAATGGTTTAAATTCCAAATCATGTAGTAAACATAGTGTGTCCTTTGACTCTTGGGGTCTTTCTGTAGGGAGTTTTTTAAAACCTGACATTTTCTTCTGGTTTGTTTTCCATTACCAGGGCTGGCCAAGCCCTTCTGTCCAGTAGAGAAAACTGTTGAACTTCTGGTAAGAATTAAAGCGCTGTGACTGCAATCTATTATCATTCCTGAAAATATGTATATTGTCTGTTTTTTTTAATATATGTGCTGTGGTTCTATTTTATAAAATGCTTAGCAAATGGCACATAAAATTGGTGACCATTTTGGCATGGATGTTTTAAATGCAAAGGAAGTTTTAAGGGTGAAATGCACAGAAGTGCCAGAAGAAAAAGAACATTTGAAGCTTATGATGTAACTGAAATTGATTAAATATATGATTAATAATGTGGAAAAACTAATTTTCAAATGGTTTGTGAAAAGCAAGGAATTCCATTCCAATTCACAAGTCAGGTTACCCTGGGAGTGTTAGCACTATTCATTCAGCCTGGAGAAATAGCAAAAATATCTTATTTTAATTTTCCCTGTGAACAGATTTCTTTTACTTGTTAATTTCCTTATAAAGAAAAAATTCTGTTTGTCCATCCAGGCACCAAAATTCCTTAGGAGAGTGTTTGCGCAATGGTCAATATTCTGTATCATTTCATCTTATTGCAACACAATTTTTAAAATGATTATTTGATTAATGATTTTGGTGACTATTAAATCACTTTGATCATGAAGAACTAAAGTGAAAGCTTGCAATCAAACTATGGAGTTTTTGATGCTACATGAAAAAGCAAGAATCATCCCGATGACAGCTTGTTGTCTGAACAAATGAACAATTTTGTTAAGTTTCAAGACTTAAGGCTATAGGTGGTGACTGCAGTGGATTCCATTGTACAGCTTCCAGGAAGTTTACCTAATTTCAGTAATTCTATTATATTTCACAGAATAGACTCAGCAGTTTCCTGTCTGCAAACTTTCTCCCTGTTACTGAGCAATCAGTTGCTTGAAATACAAGCTATTGACATGTAAAGGGAACAGACAGGTGTTTAATCAAGACTCTGCTTAGCTGATAAATGAACCACTGCAGAATATAGCTTACTACTCTGTGTAGTGCATCTTAATAGAGAATATTCAGCTCTGTGCCAAAATTTTCATCATGTGAACTTTTGGATCCAGAGCTTTTCCAAAACTCTGCTTAATTGGTGAGAGAGATTCAACACTATGTGTGAACATCAGATTGATTTATAGCCTATTCAACACTACTAGCGTGGTAGTTTTGCAAAGGATGAGATCATAAGCAAGCAGAGAATTTGTCCTAATTAAACTATATGTCTATACTGTGCCTAATATGAAAACAATCCAGAAGTAAAACAAGAGAAGTCATTATTAGGTTCTATTCCTCTGAAGCTCATTTTGTTTGCTGTTAATGCTCACCTTATAAATGCCGCTGAGAGATCTACCCTTAAAAAACCTGCTAAAGAAAAAGATGGAAGTAATTATTACTTGAACTTTCTTAGACCTCAGCCACAAGCTCTTTTAAAGGAAATGTAATGAAATGAGGAAAATGCAGATAACGGGTGAAGAAAACATGAGTCAGAATAAACAGAATACAATAAGTTGCAGAATGCCAACAATGGAAACTTCTGCTGAAGCTGCACTCCTACTTACATTCATGGAAGAGTCAGTTTGCTGTAAGCATGGGATGATGTGGTGTACAGAAGGCAATAAGACTGTCCTGAAGTGCATTTCCCACATAACTGATAAAAAATAAGTCTTGCTAAAAAAATGAAGTGACAATCCATGCACTTTTTTAGTGCTCACTGCAGATTTTTTCCCATCAGACGTAGGAGTTACAAATGGAAGTGTATGCATGTCTAGGGACAGTAGTGTCACTGAGGTGAGTCACCTCGAAAGAGAACAGTTGGTGCAAGTGCTGCTTTCTTCTCGTAGGAGGAAGTGCCAATTGGTGGCTGAATATCTCTAGTTAGTTAACAGGAATCTTGTTCGGAGAATGTCTGCCTCAGCTATCTTTTAAGCCTGCTTCTTAAACAGATTGGCTGATGCCTATCCGAGAGAGAGGCTGTCCAGGGGAAGGTTTGTGTGTGATACCAGCTGCTTTTTCTGTGGATGAATTAACTTGTTTTTGTTCCATCAGCACAGCAACTTTCATCAACATTCACCTCTTAGGAAGTAAAACGTTTTGGACTGTGACTGAGGTGGTCCCTATTAGCCACAACTTCTATAGCATTAGCCTTTGTTATTAACTCTGGCAAAATCTATTTTCCACTTTAACTTCTCAGTAGTAAGTATATTATTCAAGACCAAGACTTGAGGTACGTAAAATAACTGCCAGTATCATACCCATTAAGCTGTCAGTTTTCAGCAGGGCACTCGTGATACTACCTATGGCTTCCTGTCTTCCTGACTCCCTCCAACAATCTCCTCTCCATCAGCTGCCTCTCTTATGCCCCAGAAACTGCTGTCGGTGGCTGGGCGGTTGGCTCATTTGACATGTCTGTCATGTTGTGAAGCATGTGTAAGAGCTAGATTAAATGAAGAGAAAGCTAGCTCATCTGACTGCCTACTGAGGAGCTTCGGGTCAGGGAAAGCTTCCTCTACATTAGGACTGCAGTAATTGGAGGAGGAGAAAAGTAGAAGGAAAGGACAGCTCTGCAGTAAGGTAGGGAGAGGGAGGCAACAGAGACTGGGTGGAGATGGCTGCAGTACCTATGCTGTTGGAGTATAGGAATAATAGCTCTTTTCAGTGCCACACTGGAGTCTTTGAGAACTTTTAAGGAAATCATTTACTGTCAGTTTTTTCAGCCTTAGTCTTTTAGCACACAATCTTCTGATGCTTGCAGGCATTAACTCTTCCTGCTTCTGGGAAGTTGGAGGGAGCAAACAGAAGTAGAAGGGATGTATTCTGTCTGCCTGTAAGTAGAAAGAGTGAGGCACCTTTCCCCTCTCCTCCCAAACTTGAGTCATTTGTGGAGCTTGTGGTCGGTTATAGAAAACTCATCTGAATAATTCTGCACTCTCTGGTTATTGGCTGCTGTTTTCAATAGGTTTGTAATGCTTCCAAATACAGTAGTGAGGTGAGCAGTGAAAATTTCTGGCACATTTTTAAGTTAAATGAGAGAGAGAGCAGCACTTAATATTGCATTAATGAAAAATCATCACTGGAAAATAGTGGAGAGAGTTATTTTTATGCAAGTGTAGATTTTTGATGCCAAGACAATAAAGAGAAACCACAATTTGTTCCATTAAGCTTGTATCATATTGTTAGCACTTGCCCATATGGAAAACATATAAATTGTCATGAAAACATGAAAATGGGACGATTTGGTAATGTTTTGAGTAGGCTTTATAAATATCATATGTATTTTTAAATACATAAGTGATGCAGTTTTGAACACAAAAGAACCACAGTTGTGGCAGCCAGATTTTGCTGTGTTCCCAGAGCAGCAAAATTAGCAGAGCTGCAAATGTAGTTATTAAAAAGTTGAAAATTTGGAGTAAGTCAGAAAAAGTATTAAGAGATTTGGTGGGAAACCAGTAAAAGCTAAAAGGGGCACAAATATGCATTCTTTTTTCTCACTGGAGGTCAGAATTTGCTTGTGCACTTCTAGATTTAACTAGGCTTTTGCACAAAGACTCAGTCATTAAGCCTGACAACTAACCTGGTGACTGGAGCAAATCTTCAGCTCGTGGACGGAAGAAGTGGTGGTACGGTTGGGCAAAGGGTAGAAATGTGGGCAGCTCTATGACCGTTCACCACATCAGGTGCTTGTATGGGTCTGGAAGATACTAAGGCTGGGTCTACAGGTTTATTCTTAGCCCTGCTGGTAAACACACCAGTTGTACAGAATAGCAGAGCTCAGTAGGTATGAAAGGAAAAATGAGGCTATGCGTTAGCTGAGAATCTGTCTCATTATGCAAAAAGAGGAGGAATCAAAGGCATCTTTGCATTTTTTTTTCTCTTACCTTTTCCCACTAACTGTCTTTCTCAAGTTATGTGTTGAATTCGTGATGGTCTCAGTTTCAGGAAAAATAACTTTGCTAACACCAGCACTGTTGAGTATTATGGTGTGTGTTCCAGTAATTGATGCAGGCTGGAGACTAGGAGGTGTTTGGCAAGGAGAAGTGTTATTTTGGGATCCAGTTGGCCTAGGATTCCTTCATACAGGGTAATCGACCAGTAGCTTTCTGCCAAAATTCTTTCTGACTTGATTCCCTGTTTGTAGAGTCAATAACTTTTCTTTCTTTCCCACCTCATTTAAGCCCTTCTCTATGGAGTTTAAACTCTCCAGAGCACATCACACATACCTAGCTGAGGTCTTAATAGCACCACTCCAGGCCAGTTCCTAATGTATTAAATTGTAATTTGGTAGAGTGTGTTCTGGGCCTTGAAAACAATGTCACCTGATTGTACTAGGCTTACCCCATGTGTCTCCTGGGGTGCCATCTGAATGAGAACAGCCTACGTCTCTTCTCCATGAAGGCCTGCTGGGTGTGCAAAACCCAGCTTTCTGTCACTCCCTCTGGATTTGTGCCCTACTGAACAGGGGTACTCCTTCACTGGGAAAGTTGTGCTTCCTTCTGTGGATTTTTTACTGTTTTTCACCCTGGTGCTATGATAATTTGCTTCTGAAGCTAGAGAAACCTAACTCAAAATGCCAGTGCTTTTAAAATACATCGTAGAGGGATTCTGTGTTGGAGTCTCCTGAGAGGGAAGAAAGAGAACATGCAATTAAAAAGTAGTAATTCTTGTTGTTAGTGTCAATGACAATAATAATAATAATGTCTGTCTTTTAAAAAAATCTGAGGAAAAGTCTTACTGATTCATATTTATACAGAAAACAATATTGAAACATTTACTTAATAGCTAGTGGCCAAGGGATGAGATAAAATTCTGGTGTTGTATTTATATTGTGTTTTGCAGACATGTCTAATCTTCAGTGGCATGAGAAATGTTGGAGAAAAGTATGTCATCAAAAATTGCTGCAGCATCATACTTAAAAAACTGTCCTTTAGAAACAGGTCAACTTTCACTGTAGCTTATGGTAATACATAGAGACACTACAGAGTTTTTTAGATCTTATAATGGAGATAGTGTAGATAATAATATACTTTCATCTATTACTTTTATCAGATTTTCTTATCTCCTTTGTGGCATCAAAAGCATGTATTCAGAAAAGATTGAGACAGAAGTGTCTGCTTTATTTAATATGCACATGAAGGGCCTGATTCTGTTTACATTGAAGTCAGTGCAGATTTCTGTCCCTGATGGGAGCAGAAGCAACTGTCTGAATTCTACTCACAACATTTCATTAGTGTTCTTTACAGCATGCACATGGGGAATGGAGACTGACCCCTCAAATCATGAAAATATTGTTATAACTGAAAAGATATTAGTGCTGTAACTTTGTCAGCAACTAACAAACCTGTCAGTTCTGTTCTGTCAAGGTGTCTGTGTGACCTCTCAGTGTTACAATATCCGAGTTCTGGCAACAAAATGAACTCAAAATAACATGCATATACTTTCTCTTTGCCTTCCAAGTCATTAGGAAAAAAAAAAGCTTCATTATTTTTCAGGGTTTCAAAAAATGATTGTCCTGTTGGAGAAGAAGTGATAATGCGAGGCATTAGTGAATGGAACTTTTATCCTATTTTTCTGTTGTCTTGAGTGTGGATTAGGAGGTTTTGCTTCACCCAGACACAGGTTTTGTAGAGTTATTTGGAAGAAGGTGCTGTTTATGTCTCCTGCAATTGTCCCAATTCACCATGTGATACTGATTTTTCAATTGATGTTATATTAACAATTTTTTAAAGGTCTTTTTGTATATATTGAAGAATTCCTCAGGAGGAGGATTAAAGTTTTAGAGGATCTATGAATAAAGTCTTTGGCAATGCAGTGGACAATAAGCTTCTGCATTTGGTTTGAGAGGAAAAATATGAGTAATTTCATAACATTTTCTTTCATTCGGTGGTTTCTTTTGACTCTATGGTAGAAGCAATTGGCTGAAATAACAACTGCCTTTTTGTGAGGTCTTTAATACAGAATAGTTTTTTCCCCACTCATCATATTATTGCATATTTTTAGTTTCCTCTAGGGAGGAATGTTCCTGAGAGACTTTGTTTGGTTTGTCCCAGTTGTTTGCCCTCCTTCATCTCCCAAGTAGGTTGAACATCAGCTATAAGTGAGGGTCTAAGATATTTTTTATGCTTCCAGGATAACTGCTTGTGTGCACAGTACTACTTAATTGTAAAAGAAAGATGTTAAATAGGTAGTATAACTTTCAAGCCAGTCTTCTCAGGCACCTACGAGATCAGACCGGTTGTGAGTCACTTTCTCAGAAAGATTTTAGAAGCTCAGCTCATGTGAGCATCAAATTATCTAGGTATTTCTTCCCATTTCATTGATTTCTTGAAACTGTAAATGACCTTGGTAAACTCAGTCACACCAGTAGGCTTCTGAAGCCACCCTTCTTGTTGTATTTAGATATTTTTTTTTTCAGCAGACCCAGGGAGAGTAAGAAACTGTAAAATGCTTCTATAAAATAGTTGAAATGTGAATTAAATGCATAAACCTTCTATTGATCTCATTAAAGAAGTTTGTATTTCATTTTATCTGACTTCTGTTTATCTTTAATATTTTTTAATTCGGTATGTAGTTAGGGAGCACAATGACAGGATTTTCCTCTTCTATTTGGAGACACTAATAAAGATTGTTAATTTTAAAATAACATCACTTTTGAAAATGCTTTTGAAATGCAAGATCCAGTACCTGGCCAGTTCTTTAGATCTCTTTAAACCTTTGGTGAGATTTCTGTGCTTTCATCGATGGAGGTATAGAGAAAATATTTTCCTAGTTTTCTGTTGCTTTAAGAGGCAGAGGATATCTGTGGTGAGTCATGGAGGAGTTTAGCTGTGATACGTTACTAAAATGCATTTTGGCAGAGGATGGAGAAGTAACTACTTAATCTGTTGTGGAAGGAGAGAGTCTTTCAACCCATTTTTCAAAGTGCTCATAGTTCCCATTTCAAGGCAAGTCAAACAATAAAAGTAGTGAGCAAAGAAAATGTGTATCTGGAATACTTTAATTAAAAATAATAAATATAATGGACCCATGGTGCTCATGATCTCCTATTTTCTTCTTATTGTTGATTGATTTTGCTAAATTCTACTCTCACAGCAAATTATGTTGCTGTTCTGTTACTTTCATATTTGATTACTGAGAGATAGTGAAGCAATTTAAATGGGACTTCTATGAAAAAAGAACTCTGTTTTTGAATTGAAACACCAGCCTTTATTTTAAAGATAGTTGTTTTAGTACAGGGATTTTATAATAAAAGATTTCACAATAAAGATCCCAAGCAAGAATTAAATACTTTAGATGATAGTTGGAGAGCTCTCTTTTGAAAGCATGGAGTAAATGGTGACATCCAGGAAATTAAAATGAAGCCTTGGTAGAGCCAGAGTTCAAGAAGAGTGATTATGGAACAATTTTTACATATGAAATTATTTCCCATACAGGCTTTGCTTCTAATCGCAGGTTGCCATGCAAATAGCTGTTTTATTCTTTATCCTGGAATGTTGTGCTCCTTCTAAGCATGCTGTCAGCTCTACCCCAAGAACCCCCTTTCTGTTGGCAGGATAAGCTAGTTGTGTACAAGCAGTTTCAGTCTGGAAGCCTGCTCTTCATTTTCTGTCAATAAAGTTAAATTGCACATGTTTTTGTTACTTGATGCACATCCTTTAAGACAGGACAGATCTCTTTTCTCTGAATCTGTAACTCTAGTACAAACTGTAATTTTACCTTAATTTGCAGTGATTCATGTATTTCACACTACAGTCCAGAATGATATAGGGATTCTGGCAAGAAGAGAAAAATGACTGTCAAACTGTCTTTACTGAGAAACCTTAAAAGTAAAGTATGACGCTGCAGATATTAAGGTTTATGAGAGTGACAGGGGTTGCTATCAGAACAGCAGTCTTTAGAAGAGGATTGTGGTTCAGTTGTCACAGCTTACTGAAAACAATGATAAAGCAATGGTTGATTTAAGAAGACTGTCTTTTTGTTATGTGTTCAGTAAGACAGGGAAAGTGGCTCAGAGCAAATCTGATCTGATTCTGAATCTTTTCCTCCAAAACTTGAAGAAAATCCAAACAAAGGGATGGGCTTCATGTAATATGACCACATTTCCTTTTTTGGGTGTTTTCTAACTTTGTGCAAGAAAAGGTTGTGCAAGAGAGTGAATATTGTAGAGAACTTTAAGTCCTTACTGAGTAAGTGCGTTGACATTTCTGAACTTTGAACTTGAGTCTTGATACTGGACATCAATGGACTCAAGTCTTTGACTAAATTTGTGCATGTTTTTCAATTTATTGCTTGGAATGGCATATGTGAAAAGATGTTTAGAATTTGAACCTCATTTTCTTCATTCAGAGGAGAGGTGGCAACAATATGCAGGGCTGCTCAGATCTTCAGATGGTTCATTTGTGGGATAGAGCTAGTGGAAGATGAGCCAGTTTTGCATACTTGAGCAAGGAGGAGAGGAGAAATCACAGGCTTCTGAGGGGAAAAGGGATAGCTATGTCATTCCACTCATATACCTGCGAGCAAAACCTATCTATTTCATAGAGAGATTGGCAAAATGAGAAGAACAAAAGTAATGCCACTCTACATTAGAACATAAAGTGGCAATTGATTCAGCCTCTGAAGAAGAGAGAAACAGAAAACAAGTCTTAAACCACAGGGTGTATACAGAATATGAAGTTTTCATCATCAAACATTGTTTATCCAAAATATTCCTGTGTAGTTTTCAAATATTCCTATCTTATCTCATGAGAGAATCAATCTGTTCTCAGTGTATTTTCTGACCTTCTCATTTTCTGACCAAAACAATCAGACTTCATGGGGACAGACTGTCATATTTTGAATATATCTACTTTTTGGTGGAAAAAAGGACATGTACTGAATAGTCACAGAATCAAACTTGCAAAGTTAAAGAAATAGCTGCATCTGTCTTGGCAGTTTCTCATTTTGGTTTGCCTGAAACAAAGTGAGTTTGCACATACCCAATTGTGTTCAAATATTGTAATAATTCAGACCACATAAGAAAAACACTCCATCAGATATGGAGAAAGAACACAGGAAAAGTGTCATTCTCTGATTATGGGTTTTAAAATAACCTGTTAAAAGAATGAAGTTATTAAAAAATTTTCATAATTATTTAGAACTCCAAATAGATTTTAATTAATTTGATTTTTATAGACTAGTAGTCTTTAATCTCCATTGCAGAATCTGAAGTGTACCTGTTACATACTGGTAAATTAGTTGTCAATCCCTTGGGCAGTATATTTTAATATCAGTATTATATGGTAGATGATATAAATCTTTTGTACGGTATTATTAGCTTAGGCAGCTGCTGACTTAAAAAGGCCAGTTTAACAAGTCACCACTGTATTATGTTTAATTAGGTACAGTTTATATAATGAGGTGTTCAGTTCTAATGGAAAGACATGCTGTGAGCAGCACATCTGCAGGAATAACTATTACAATCAGCATTGCAGAGACCCATGGAACTGCAAATTAGACTTACTTATCTAGAAATAAATTACATCCCAATGCCTTCATAAAGCTCATTAATTAATTCCACTGGCATAAAGGTCTTTTTCTTAATTTCATGTTCCATTAGCATAATAAACACAATTTGAGTTACAACAGTATGATCAGTTTAATGGATGCTATTTATTTTAGTTTTTTATTTAAAGTCCTGGTAACATAGAATTAACATCAATATGCTGTTTGGTCCTTTATTAAAAATTCCCATAGGATAACTAGCACAGATGTTCAATACAGCATCATATATTTGCTGCATTTTATGACTTCACTAATTGGCCATATGGAAAGGTGTTGCTTGGATTTAATTTTTTTTTAAATCTGATAAATTATATGGATTGTAATAGTCACAATTAGTTACTATGTGAAGTTGGACAAGTTAACATACACTGCATGCTGGGAGCAAAACAAGAGTAAGCAAAGTTTTTATGTACGGTGATTCATAGTAACTAGTACCAATATACTTAAGGGTATATTAAAATCAGTTTCATTAATATGTAGTTCCTGATGTAATTATAATTCTTTAATTTATGCAGACACTGTCTAATCAGACGGAAATGTTACCAGCTATTTGTTTAGCCACAGTTAGGTTATAGACAACCTTATTGTTGTTCCATTCAGCTTTTCTTGAGCCCCACATTTCATGATAAACTACACTGTTAGGAACATTTATGGTAAGATATTGTACATTACTAGAACAAGAGGTTTCATTGTCCATCCAGCTAATACTGATTACTTTGAATGGTATCCATATCTACAGTTTTGTTAGTTTTTAGTAGACTAGGAAAATGTCTTAACAAATTTTGGTTTTACCTTATATTGCCCAACATTTTATGGTAAAGCCTACCTGTTAATATAACCAAGCTAATTCTGTCATCAACTTGGTGTATATATTTTCTAAGGCTTGTCTCTTGCATTGTTTTTCCATTTCCTTGTCTTAGTTCTCCTCTCTGCATTTAGTATCAATGACTATCACTGCAAATATCTTCTCCTTCAGCCTATAATGTAGCCACCTTCTAATGTTACAGAATGATTTTGGGTAATACTCGTGTCATATAAATCCATCATCTGATTTTTCACATAAAAACTGATTTCTGTCATTACACTGTAATTCACCTCTCTATTTCTCCCTTACTTTCCAAAATCATCTGAACAAGAGTCATCTATCTCTGCTAGTGTGATTTCCTTCTAGTACGTGACCTCACTAGTGTGATTTCCTTCTAGTACGTGACCTCAATTATGGTATCAGAAAGAGCTGTACCAGAGCAGATGAGGGCAAGTTGCCTTAATTTCAGTGTATATGTCTGTATGGGCATACACATACACAAGTATATAGTTCTCAAGGGTTATGTGAAAGCATTTTGCTTTAAAAAATGCTCTGTGGCTCATTGCATTTTTAATACCCCCAACACGGCACATGCACATACCCTTGGGGTTTTTGGTTTGAGCTTGGAGTTTTTTAACAATTCCTTTTCATATATTTAATGGCTGGATTTTTTTAAGGCATTTAAGCACGTAACTAATCTTAATAATGAAATGCCTTTTACCTTGAAATTTAGGTTTATATCATAAATAGAAATTGTTTAGCAACATACAGAAAAAGAAGTAGCCTTTAGTTTAATCCCTTGTCAGTGACTCTGAGCTGTAGGAAACACAAAGCAGTGTAGGTTGCACAAAGCAGTAAAGTTGTATGATCAGACTAATGTGTCATCCCTTGTAAATTCTGTTTAGTGCAGATGCTTGAATGAAATTTTTAAAATGAATCAGTATTTTCAGATGTCTCAGTGTTATGGGTCCTAAGACACACATGTCAAAAAAAAAAAGGATTTTGCACTGAAGGACAAAGCTAACATTATTACACAGCTACATTGTCTGTGAATATAATAAAGTATTTTCATGCACTACCTAGCCACACCATGTGAAGACGAAAGAGAGGTGATAATAGGGGGTTGATTCTGTCCCACATTTAAGAAACAGTGCCTTGAAAAGCTTGTGCATTTTCAAATTCTTACATAGATATTTGTTATGTGGTTCAGGCTGGAAATATATGTTACTGTTTTTTCAACAACAACAAAACCAAGCTGGACAAAGAGTGCCCAGTCTTAGCCTTTTGCAGGTGGTTGGGCTAGTTGTGGTTAGGTAGACAATCAGGTATAGTCTTTCTTTAGCGGTCTAAAATTAACCCTGTTCCAATTATGTGGGCATGTGTAAGCTTGACCTTGCTCAGGTGGTAGCGAGCTGCTCGAAGGGATGGACTGAATGCATTTAGGACAGAAGGAGAGGCAGGCAATACCCTTGGAAAATAGGGTGTCAGAATGATTCAGGTGATGATAGCTCTTACTGGATTGCTATAAAGTAGGAGTGAAAAAGCAAGTTGAGCAGTAAGAATCCATGAGGACCCTGCAGCCACCTATTGAGCTTCATGCTGATTCTTTTTTGCTTGCTATACCTTACTCTCAGAGCTTAAACTTACCTCCTGTTGTTAGCCTGGATGATTAGATTATGTTACAAGTGCAGCATTGCCATGTGGTTTTGCAGGCGAACATACTCTAGGAAGTTTTATCCTCAGGAAGAGGATAAACCCACATTGCTTTATAGCTGGTTGTACAGGGCTGTTTCTGTGTTTTATTTTGATATCTGAGCCTGTAATTCCAAATTCACCTACAAAATTATATTCAAAATGACAAGTAACTGGCATAGAAGATTTTGAAGAATCTTCTACCTGCCATTCCCCTGACTTCAGAGCACCTGACATATCAGCCTATATGAAGTTGAGCACTGTGAGTTGCCTCGCAGTGGATTGAGTATGTGACAGGTATGGGTTTTTTCCTCAGCTGTCTGTTGTCACAGACACCACTATCCTATCCTCACTTCCACCACCAACTTTGCACTGTGCAGCTGAACAGACAGTAGTTGGCTTTGTAGGGTTGAGTGCTGGGCCTTGCCTGAAATGCACCCAGCAATTTTCTTTGATCTGTTGGATTCAGATTAACAGAGAAGTTTTGGGATCAGAGAGAACAGGTTCTTCGTGTTCATACTTACTCACCTGACAGTTCCTTCTCTATTCCAATTATGACTGGCTTTTCTTAAAATCTGAGAGGATGGGGAAAGAAAGGACAGCACACAGGGAATAACTAGGCACTTTTTGTTGAATGTGTCCTAAGACACACACATCAGAAGGAGACGATCGTTCATTGAAGGGCAAAGCTAATGTTATACTGCTGCACTGCCTATCACCCTCTGCGGGGAGGTGTTCTAATGAAGGGCTAACAAGAAAGAGTAAGAAGAAATAGCACAACACAGAAGTTGCTACATATAGGCTTAGTCTTCTTCTGAAATAAGGCATCTTTTGAATGTTGCTTGTCATCTGACAGAGAGAGAGAAGTAGTGGAGAATCATTCTGTTTCAAGTGCAGCAGGTTTGTGGTTTGAGACTGATAGGTGTTTAAAAGCACACTATGTGAAATGTAGTTTTATTGCCCTAATGAAAGGTGCCCCTTCTGTTTGGGATACTGCAGTATGGCTGGATGGTTCAGATCAGTAAAATACCTTCTTGTTGTCAAGGTTTCATATTATTTATGAGCAAAGTTTGTTTTATTCATTGTCTTGGAAATTTTCTCAGCTGAAGTGAGGTCTTTGATGTTTTTAGGGTTTAGGGAATGGAAGAAAAGATGTCATGGAGGCTAGAGCATAGCTGCCTCATTACTCCTCATCTGTCCCAAGGTAAGAAACCAAAGAAGGTGGCGCAGGTACATCTGGAAGTATCAGGTAGTACAAACCACTGTGTCCCAGAAACCCAATGCAAAATCCAGCTTCAGGGAGAAGATAAACATGCCCCCTTTGTTTTTAGGCTCTGTGTGTGTGCCCACAGCTTAGGATAGAACATCCCATGATTGGGGAACACAGAAATGCATGACTACAAGTATCATTTCACAGGCATGCCTGGTCCTGGGAAAATTTGGCTAGGGAAGAGGCAAATTGCTGTGAACTTCATCCAGTGCCCAATCACACAAGAATACAATTGAGTCAGAATAAAACACCTTTGCCACATAGACCTAAATGTTACCTAAATTCATATGGAACCTTATTGTGTTGCCTGGCTAGAGAAGCTGCAACAAGAATAGTTGAGATTCTCAAACCTCTCAGCGATACTTAGAGACTTACTATCTCATTGGTGTCCTAATAATGAGAGATGGGAGATTTCTTGTTTCTTTAAAACAATATGAGGAACAAAAATAGAATTTACATGCTCTGAATGCAGCCTTAATACAGACATTGACCAGCTGTCAGGTTGGTACAACTGAGTAAAAGTTAATACAGTCAAACATACTTCTGAATGCCATCCAATGTATGTTGTTTCCACATGATATTACAGGTGTCTTATGTGCAAGTCAGTGAAATATTTAAAGAGCAGAAATATTATTTTAAAAGCTTGTAGGACTACAGGTGTCACTTTTCCTAATAGAATCTATTTCCCCTAGTAGTTTATACCAGTGATCCTGTAAGTATCCATAGAAATGAATGTATTACTTTCTGCTTATGAGTGCTATCTATAGTCTATATTTCGCATGATCTCGAGGAAGAAATATCAAGTACCACGCTCAGGCCTTAGACTTCAGACCACCGACTGTAGCCTTCTAGTTGTTGATTTGTGTCCACAGTTCTTGCTTAAAAAGTAGATAAGTTGTAGAAAAAAAAATCATCAGACAGAAATGCATAGAGAAACTGAACAGTAACACTAATGTTGAATCCACAGGCCTTGAGACCTTTTATATTTAAGGAACCTCTTTTAATTAGGAATAGATACCATTGCACTCAGATAAACATTAGTGACAGTTGAAAACCACCTTATAAGCAAAGGATTTGTAGAAATTTAATACATATAGCTGAACTCAACTTCTTTAAGAAGTTGCTTTGTTCATGTCATAATGCTTGAAGGTAATGGACAACTAAAATAGAATGGCTACATGTGTCATACATTGAGTGAAGAGGACTGACTAAAAGCCATTAGCGTCCAGAAAAGAAAGACAAAGGCAGAAATTATATCGCTTCCAGATGAATCCTAACTATTCCCCAAACTCTGTGTTAGTATGACAGGCAAGAGACAGGGCCATTAATCGGAAGGTCAGATAGTGCAATTTTAGCCAGATTTTTTTGATTGAAAAGGCACTGGAAAATTCTCTAGAATGCTAGTGTTACGGAATCTACAAAATACTTTTTAAAAACTGGTTTAATGGCTTGATGGTCTAAGTGACAATTCTACCTGTCATACTAAAAGGGAAAGTTAGCTTTCAACACTGCTTAGGGTAGAAGTGCTGGAAGAGTTATGCTGCATTTTGAAAAAAACTTTTAATTGTTTTTTTGTTTCTTCAGAATTCTCTAATGCAGTTAAAGTGTAAACCTTAAACCTCTCTACCATTACTACTGTTCTCAAATTGATTTAAAGTCATCCCTCATAGCTTCTTTATTACTGAAGAACTATTTTGCTAATAGAACTCTGTCAGCATTTTATCCTTAACAGTTTAAAAAATAATGATTTAATAGTTAACTCCCCCACATCCTAATTATAGATTTTTGAACCAGTTTTATCAATCATATTTACTATTCATATAATGAAGGTACATTTCAAAACAGTCCACTATCAACATCAAATACTGAATACAAAGCAGGTGCTTGAATATACGCAACATGGAAAACTCCATTGTAGACCATTTTTATGTTCCTGAGAAAAACAGGTCTCAAATCCTTCTCTTCAATTAGCAGATACATTAGCTACAGGTTTTTGTACTGAAAACTGTATGTGACCAGTTGTTTTCTGGCATTTGATTCCTCCCACTTCTCAGCCACTAAATAGTGTGGATGGATATTTGCTGGGCATCAGTATAAAGTCAGTTTGGTAGGAGGTGTGCCTTTCTACTTAAGTTTACCAGTCTTGAAATTCTGAAGCTAGACTAGTGGTGAAAAATCTTAAAATCCTCTTTTTGCTAACCAATAAAAGTTGCTCCAGCCAAAAATACTCACATATATATGCCCTCATGATTAACATAAGGCAACATTTGCTCTCAGGCCTTTTGTCAGCTTTGTTCTCCTGTCACTACTTTTTGTTCTTTACTCTCCTCCTGTCAGAAAATCCACATGAACAATAACTGAAAGATCATTCTGTTAGTATAATAAATACTGCAATGGATCATTGGTTTGGCTGACTTATCTGCTGCTTGAAGCTTGAATGAATGTCCACAAGTTGCGGTAAATCTGTTTCTCTGTAATGGAGCAAACCCCAAATACTGCATATCAAGAATCATTGAGCTAGAGATACTAGAGCTCTAATTCTTGTATCCTTGGGCTCTCAGTATATGTTGGATACCACTTGCAGTTTTGGATGAGAAATTGGACAGGCTACAATAATAAGTGGTCTAGTTAGTGCTGGCTGCAAAATAACTACTTGTACCAAACAAATGGTGTTTTGCTGTAAGAGGAGGAGATGCTACTGTTTTAGATTAAAACCTTTCATTTTCCCATTTTGGTCGCACGCATTTTTCTGTACGTCTATGGAAGTACATTTCTGAGGAAGGTGGAGCAGATGTGCAGTCAGGCAGCGGTATTTTGTCATTTGACTTAGCACAAGGAACCAGGTGACATTTTAAGGTTTGTGTTATGTAAGAGGTTAGACAAAATCATCTACTGATGCCTTTTAGCCTTGGAAATTAATTAACCTGTACTCTGTTTTTTTTAATGGATGAGCTTTCTGAGACTTCTTTTCCATTTCATTGTATTAGAATGTAAACACTTTGTTAGTAATAGTTAATAATTCTGGTCCATAGACATTCAGGACCAAAATAGGAGAAAAATGCTGGTGTCACGTTCACTGAAGTACTCCTGCTAGATTTTCTTACATGTAGTGATGTAATGTAGTTGGATGAATTGTGTTCATAGTATGTGCAAACACCCTTTTCGAAGTAAAAGAACTACCCTTTCTGCCACTCCTAAATAACCTAGCTTTTTTTTTTTTTATTTTGCATTAGACATGTGACTTCTCCACTGTTCATACAGTTTGTCATGAAAAATATCAGTGTCCACTGTTCCCTTTATGCCTAGATATTATACAACTGTCAAAGAAAAAAATGACGTTCTTCCTTTCCCTTAATATTTACCAACTTAAGAGATTTTGTTGTCAGTCTAGCAATCTCAGAAGGAAATAAATGACTAGATAGTACAGAACTTTCAACTGAAAGACTCATATTGTCTTCCTTTTTATTTCTTAGGCCATTTTCCATCAGTGCAGTGAAATGAAAGAGAGTGCTAGTGCCCAATGTGTCGGAAGCTACACCAATTTTCAGTTCTATTTTGCTTTTTTCCTTTTGCTCTTATTTATCCTAAATAAATTTATGACTTGTCCTGAGGCATTTATCAGTCAAAGGTGACACTGTAATAATTTTTGTGAGTTTTTAAGCCAAAGTGAATGTCAAATGGCAACTGAGGGCACTCAGCACCTTATAGGATTGGGCCAATAGTGAAAGTTGGTGTTTGAAGAATAAACATTGTATAATAGTTTTAAAGAATTGCTAGATTTCATTATGAAGTTTTGCTTAAACTGGTGGAAAAGGATGGCAACATGACAGGATGTGCATAAGGATGTATCCTAATTTCATAGGATAGGATGACTGCACTGGGCAAATAATATACTGTAAGATGTATTTCCTGATTTTAGATAACACTTTAATGACAGTTTATAATTTGGAAAGCACTCCAAGCCCATATATATTGCATCCAGAAAACAAGCCTGCAGGTTTCAGTGCATTTCTCATTTTTACTCTCACATGACAGTTTAACTTGTTACTACTTGATTATAATTAGGTACTTGATTTTCATCAACAATAATTTCTAAGTGAAGTACTTCATGTTTTTTAAAGTAGGCTTTGCTTAATACTGTGTGATTTCAGCCAAGAACATGAACCTCTGTGCCTCAGTTTACTTATCCATAGTGTGATGAGTAGTTTACCTACCTCAGATATGATATCCAGCATCAAAAAATGTCTATGTAGCTTTTTAAGCTCCAATTGATCTTAGCAACAAATTGAACTTGTCCCCCGTACTATGATATATTGACCTCTGAAATCCTAAATGAAACATGTTTTAGACCTTAAAAAACCCTACTGTATCTTTTCTAACATCTTCTCTTTTCTCTTATTAGCATAGCATGCCTCTTTTTTAATCTTGTTGTACAATTCTAATTTCAAAGTCACATGTTTGGCTGAGTTTCTAACCTCTGAAGAACTACCCAGGATTAATCAAAGCTTAGTCTGTGTAGAGAGGGTCTTTTGATTCTCTTTCTTTTGCTGGCTTTAACAGGATATTGCCTGTGTAAGCAAAATCAATGTTAAATGCTTGCTAGAAATGTCTGGGAGTTAACATAAAAGGTTCTGTCACACAAATGATGGTCCTGGAGAAACTTGAAAACTGCTTACATTTACTTCGGGTTTTGCTTAGAATGCTGCAGTCCGACAGTGGAGTCTGGCAGTGCCCAGGCACGCACACATAGTCGCAGGGATGAATTTCATTGAACCATTTTCTGTGCAAAGTAAAGGTAACTGAAAGAAACTGTGAACAGTAAAGTATTACTGGAAAATTATTACTGAAAGATTACTTGCATAATCTGTGTATATGAAGTATATTAATCCTGATTGGTTTTCCATTTATGTGCTGCAGACTGTTTGAGGCCCTTATAAGGACACCAGCGGAAAGACGGCTGGGGCTTATAAAGAAAAAAATTATAGAAACCATTTTAAAGGGTGCTTTAGTGAGGGAATTAATGAGTTTAACTGGAAAGGTATGAGGAAGGAAATTAATTGTACAGCCTGCCATGGGCAAGCAAGTGATTTGGAGGGGAAAAGGGAAAAACACATTTCAAAAAATGAGTGTGAAACTGTTAGGGAAAAATTGTTGGCTGCTCAAAAGTACGTATCTGAGAGAGAACTGACACATGAGACCTGATCCCAGAAAGAAGTTCAGGAAAGGGAGATGGATGTGGATTTTTAATGTCTTTGTGTGTGTGCGTGTGTGTGTGTGCATGCACACGCGTGCATATACATGAATGGATGTGCATATATATATATATATGTATGTTTATATGTGAGGTTCTTCTGCTCTCCCAGAAAGAACTGTATGTGGAAATCTTGTCAAAACCTCTGTGTTTGCTGGCTTTGCTATCACATGTGAATGCGTAACCTCAAAACTGGGGAAGATGTAGATGTATGGAAAGTTATTGCGTGTGCTGTAAGGGAGTCTTGTGGTCTAGCATGGGTCTTGATGACGAGAGCAGCAATTCTGCGTGGTGCTGTTCTCGGGGGGTAATAGGGAAAGGTACAGGGAGACGAAGACTGCCCAAGAAGTGTGACACTACAGAAAAGGGACAGAGGGGGGGCCTATTCTCAGAAACTTGTATTCTGAGATGTGGACCCCAGCAAAACAGTCTAGGGAGTGTTCAGCAAGCAGAGCTCTACATATCTCTAAGTATTACAAGTTTCAAAAGAGTTGAGAGGTTGAAAGATTTGCCTTGAGTGGTCAGTAGAAACTGATTGCCTGAGATGTATGATGTTTTTCAAGCCACTTTTTCTGTGAGGGATTGTAATAGGGCAATGGCTTCATTCTCTAGCAATAACATCCTGTGGAGATGGCTACTTTGGTTTTTTCACAGAAGTGCCTGCTCGTTACACACATCATTTTCCTTTTCTCAGAAACCCTTATGATACACTTAAGTAGAATTTTATTTATGTCTTTTCAAATTCAGAGAGCTGAGCATGGATCCCAGCACAGAGGAGAATAGTTCTTTTTATTCCATAAGACAAGTCAGTGGGCAGTCATGATAGGGACTTCATTCTTAACGTTCTGTCTTACCCCAGCAGCAGTGCTGGAATCCATAAATGTAACTGTTTACCTTTCCTGGCAGCTTAATCGGCACTGTACCTGTTTTAAAAACACTCATATTCTTTTGGGTTATTGAAAGGCTACGTTCCAAGTTGTGGAACAATGAACAATGTGGAACTATGAACAATGTTACGGGACAGATACATATGTAGAGCTTAAAAGATGTGCTTTCTGAAATCCATAATTATAAAGTTTGCTGGACTACCCACAAAGGGGTTGAAATAGATTGGCGTACTGTTCTTCATGTTATTTTTTCTTTTTGTTTTGTTTTGGTTTTGTTTTTCCTGAATGGGAGAAATTCATACAGATAGAAATTGCATGAGTACTTCAAATTTTCATTTCAGTTGTTGTGTTTGCGAGTGCATTCATATGTGTGTTTTGGGAGATGGGAAGAGAAGGCAAGAAACACCGTGTACATGTGTACTTGAATATAATATATATTGAGCAATGACCAAGGTGGCAGAGTTTGAAGATCAGATTTCTAAAATTGCTTGAGGCTTGTCTGACTCTCACGCTGAAACCTGTTAGCAGTTCCCACTGACTTCAGTGAGAGCAGAGTTAAATTAATACTGAAAGCTTTTGAAAATTAAGCAATTTATTTTCTGAACTGTGATTGAATAGCCTGACCTGGTTCTCATCTGCTGCTATTGAAAATTTAAAATAAGTGCAATTTTCTTAATCTCCCAAATTTGTTGAACGCTTGCCTATTCTTTTGTCTCCCTGTGCAAATTCTGCTGCCTGCCTGTGGGAAGCTGTGCATGCTTGTGCTGTTTAGAATGAGATGATTCCAGTAGTGTGCTTTTCTTATTGGAATGACTATTGAAAAGAGCCTAACTGCTATTGAAGATGGTCAACTGCCATGCTACTGAATTGCTTTCTTATATTTCTTAAAAACCTCTGCCAACATCTCAGAAATGAAGAATTTTAAGAAAGTATGGATTACTATGTAATAAATTATTCTTTTACAGCAGAAACTTCCTATTCAAAGTGAGCTACTTTGGGGGAGTAAATTAGAGTAGTGATTTGCTGAAGCTGTGTATTTAAAGGAGAATTATGCATAGTGCCCTTGTTTTGCCAGATCCAAATAGCTACTCAACAATCATAAATGTTTCAACAGCCTGAAGCATTTTTTTGCAAAAATACACAATAACATTTGTCCTTTTCCTCTGCGGCTTTCTTAGGACTGTTCCTATTTAGGATATCATGTTCAGAAATATTATAATTATGCTTCTAATATAAGCATTTAGATACTTTATTAGCTTGGATATAAAGCAGAGAAGGGTGACTAGCTACCAAATACAGCTGCTTCTTGGGTTGACTGGTTGATTTCAGCAGTGCTGGTTTCGGTAGTTGTCAGTAAATTCTGCCAGATTTAAAGTGCTGTGTTTTGTTCAGCTAAGACATGTCTCTGGTGAATTGCTGAGATTGAGGTTTCAGGGCCTTTTATGCTATACTTACGGTTCATCTAGTCTGGCTGTTTTTGGAACAGGCTAAAGGTATTGTAATCAAAGTGAAAAGCGTGAACTCATAGAACTTGGTTTAGGAAACAGCTCTCCCTTAATCCAGAAAAATACCTGAGAATTGATAGCATTGGTACATTTTGTCTTATCTGAGACCTGAATCTTGCAGACACTTATGTACCCTCATAAAATGTTCGTGTTCGTATTGACATGGCAAAGTAGGTGTCTTTTTGCAGGATCCAGACCTTATCGTAGTTGTGGAAGTTATCCTTCTCTGCATAAATATTCCATTTGGTTTTTTAGGCTTGCCAAACTCTCAACCTAGCTGATCACAAGTAGCAGTAAGTTCCACAAAGTGTTTATTTATTTACCTTTAAAATATTGTTTTGTGGTTTTAAAACTGCCTTTTAAATTTTTCCCTGGTGTAGTTCAGGATGTGTATTATGTGAAAGGGTACCTTGGAGTACTTAGCTTAAAAAAGTGGACGTAGTGTAGAGGACGTGTCATCCCCTCTTATTTATTGCAGCTTTAATTTGGAAAGACCTAATATTTACAGATATATTTGTTTGAAATTGCTTCACAAATATATGGTTTTCCTCTGCTGTGCTAGAGTTCTGTCGTGGTTTAACCCCAGCCAGCAACTAAGCACCACTCAGCCGCTCACTCACCCCCCCCCCCCCCCCAAATGGGATGGGGGAGAAAATCGGGAAAAAGAAGTAAAACTCGTGGGTTGAGATAAGAACAGTTTAATAGAACAGAAAAGAAGAAACTAATAATGATAATGATAACACTAATAAAATGACAACAGCAATAATGAAAGGATTGGAATGTACAAATGATGCGCAGGGCAATTGCTCACCACCCGCAGACCGACACCCAGCCAGTCCCCAAGTGATGATCCCCCACCCCCACTTCCCAGTTCCTATACTGGATGGGACATCCCATGGTATGGAATACACCGTTGGCCGGTTTGGGTCAGGTGCCCTGGCTGTGTCCTGTGCCAACTTCTTGTGCCCTGGCTGGGCATGAGAAGCTGAAAAATCCTTGACTTTAGTCTAAACACTACTGAGCAACAACTGAAAACATCAGTGTTATCAACATTCTTCTCATACTGAACTCAAAACACAGCACCGTACCAGCTACTAGGAAGACAGTTAACTCTATCCCAGTTGAAACCAGGACAAGTTCCCTTTTCTTTTTTCTGTAAATGAAATGGGGTTTTAAAAGTTGCACTCACTATTAAAGATTCAAATTTGTGATCAGTGTTATATTCTACAGTTAAATTCTCCAGTTGTATTATTGAAGTTTTCACGTTAACCATGCATGCTCTGCCTGAACTGACTTGAGCCTGGATACACTAGAGCTGAGTTTACACAGTTCTGTGTTGTGTGGTTTTGCTTGGTTTGATTGGGCTTGATTTGGGATCTCTGTACTTCAATGTTGCTAGCTTTTCTCCTCCCCATTAAAACTTTGTTTTCTATTTCATAATGTCTGTGATTTTGCTTTATCTCGGCTGTCTCACCTCACTGTTTCCTTGGATAATAAAGGCATACTGTGGATAATAAGCTAGTTTTTTCAGTATTGTTCCCTCTTCCTGTCTCAGCATAGCAGAACATCTTACATGCTTTTGTGGTCACTGACAAACATTTTTGCTGAGCAGCCCACAATGCTGCTAACTGTATTCCATCTCTACTCCTGTGCCATTTAAAGCCCCTCTGTGCAGGCTGAATTGTTTCTTACGGTTCATGATACTTCACTCATTCCTGTAGTATCTTAAGTGATTAAGCATTGCATTGTAGATTCAGTGACTGTACTTAGATCCTTCCATCAGTTCCTCCGAAGTGTCTTGTAATGTGGCAGCTACAGGTGCAAATATGTTTAACCATATATACTTCATTTACTGATCAATAACTATCTTAAACATCTCAGCTGTGATAGATTTCCTTGGAAAATTGCATTCACCAGTGCAGTGCAGTGAGGACTATAGAAGGATATGAAGTAAATATAGCTTTTAATACAGAATTTTCTTTTAATACAGAAATGATCTGTTACTTAATTCTGTAATGAGGCGGGTGGGCAAACAAATAACTGTGCCCATAAAGCAAAAACGTGAACTGGCAGCACCGCAGTAGAAACTGCAGGCTTGATTTCTCTTGACTCATGGTAAATATAAGATAACATACTTCTTAGTAATGTGGCAACAGTGGGGGAATTAGCACAGAGAAGCTGTAGTGCTGCAATATCCCACTCTAGCTTACTGCATCCATTAGTTTACTTGTCTGTATTGTAATTGCTGTCGATACCTAAAACTTTTTCCCTCAGTTTGTGGTTAGGTAATTTCTCTAACAGCTCATTGTTTCTGTGGAAGAGGTGCACAGGAGGCAAGCCCAACAGCCGCTGTATTTCACTCAGCTTCTGAAGCATTTGTTTGCATCACGTTCTTTTTCTAAGAAAATAAATAATGTGTGTTAACAGCAGAGTAAAACTGACTTTGTTGTGGTGGGCTTATGTGGACATGGTTTTAGGAAGAGGGTTAAGGGGACTATCCTGCTCTCCACGTGTGGGATCACACCCAGCATGACACATGGGACAGACACCCTCTTTTACTTCCCCCATCCAGATCATATCTGTGTTGACCTGGGCTTCTGCTCTGACTTCTGCCATGGAGTATGTGTATTCCTATTCACAGTTAGTGCCTTTATGCCTTTTATATAGCACAGATAGTTCTGCCTTGGGTTTTGAACAGGCTATAACTTTGGGATAGAAGCGTGAGAAAGCATGGATGCTCTGTTTGTCAATTCTCACACATTGACCACTAGTCTAGTGTGGGGGCTTGTCCTGGAATCCTGAGGTATGCATTGGTGTAGAGACTTTCATTTGTTTTTGTGTGGGCTTTCTATGTCTGCCCTTTAAAACTATACAGGCTTCCTCATTTTGGATCCTAGCCCCAAATTATTCTGGGCATTCTTCAGGTGCAGAGTTATGGGCATACAGATTACACACTTTATGTGTGGGATTTTGTGAATTGGGTTCATAAAACTTATGCAGTATTGCATGTCTGTGTGTAAATTGTATAAATTTTGAATCCAAGTGATACACAAATCTTCAGTGAATAGGTTGCAGAACTCCCTGTCATTTATTTTTATGGCTAATGGCTTTTTTTATATTCCATTTTCTACAAGTTTTCATTAAGTAGTCCATGTGAAGTGCTTCAACTTGACTTTGATGCGCATTCAGTATCAGAAGGAAAGATCAGGCCTTTTATCTCTAAACTACAGATCAATTACCTTTCTAAACACTTACTTCATAATTTTCCTTTAAATAAAAAAGGAAAAAAAAAGGTACCACAATCAACTGTATTAAGACAAGAAAAATGAAAGTAGTTAGAAAAAATGGAGGCATCACCTGAGATAAGGTACAAGGGAGCATGGACCTGCCATTGTAGGATTAGATACAGGTGCACAATAATCATACAGAGTGTAAAAGAGGAAATGGTACCTCACATTTAGAAGTAAAAAAGTCCTTAATTTCTTGAAACAAGAAGATAGCTGGCTTGCTAATGAATTAAATATGTGACAACTTTTAAGTGTAGCACAGCTGCTGGGTTGTCAGAGCAGGTGTCTTTATCATCAGCAGAATTTGATGGTATTATGCTTAGGATGAAATAACCGCTTGTTTCAAAACCAGTCTCTAATATCCTATGTGAAGGTCGGTCTCATAGATTTCATTCCTTAATATTCTACCTGACATTCCCATTTTCTGAAGTATGAGTCTTTAGATACATAAGTCTTAGATATTGTAGTATCAAGAAGGCTACTATGTGCAGCATTGCAATTAGGTAGAGAAAATCCTCTTACTATGGTACATGTGTGACTGGTAAACCAAAACTTCCAAATTGGTTTGGGTTTATTTTATTTTTTTGTTTGTTTGTTTTTGTTTTTGTTTGTTTGTTTGTTTGTTTGTTTATATGTTTTTATTAGGACTCTTGTAATAGCACAGTCAGGTTCTAAATATGAGTGCTTTTTGATTCAGCACTGTAAGACTTAAAAAAAAATAATAGAAATAGCATTGGAGTTCAATGTAGATAATAAAATACTAACATGCTCTTACACAGCTTGTAGGTTCAACTTATGAGGTATTTTTCTTTTCTCTTGAAGTGACATGACATTGAGTTATTATTTCAGAAAGGAAGAAGTGAAACTGTTATTTTATTAATTTATATTCCAACAATATTAAACAAGCTAGTTTAAAAACACAAGAATCCCCTCTTTGAAACTAACAAAATAGTCAAATGCAGAAGAAGCTATTAAAAATTGTCTTTTAATAAAAGTTTAAAGTCTTCAAAATATATTTGCCCCTCGAGCAAACTTTTTTCATTTAATATTGTGTCTGTTAATTAGTGCTTCAAATTTGCAAATTCTTTATTGGTTTATATCAATGTAATACCCAAAGCTCATCTCATTGCCAGATTTGAATGAAATATGATCCTGTTTATTCTATTAAAACGAAGGCTTGAAATTGTTACCCAAATGCCACAGGAATTCTTGCCATTTTCTCATCAAATTCCTCATCAGATTTTTTGTTAAAGTCACATTGTTTTAGATTTTGAGCCTTGGCATTTAAATGAAATTCAATGTGCCCCACTGGAGAAAACATCTGCAGGGACATATTATGTACAATATCCATTCCAATCAAGCAGGAGTGTACTGTGTGACTGAATGAGAAGCTTATTCTTACTCCACTTAGATTTACCCTGATGTGGCTATTGAGTCAATCTGTGAGAAGAAACGTTTAGAAAATTAAACGAGCAGAACAGGAAAGATTTTTTTTAATACTCAGAGCAAATACTTCCAGTTGCACAATATTAATTTAAGAATGACATTTTTTAAAAGAACCTGAAGGAGTTTGGTGCCAAATTCCCTCAGAAATTCAATGGGACTTGGGAATCAGAGCCCCCAGGGTTCCTTAGCAAATCTGAGTGATTAGTATTAAGGGTTTTCTTTGAATATAAAATCATGATCTACAGAAACTGAAGGGAGCAGAGAGGTGTTGGGGAAGAAGGAAAAGAAAGAAATCAGTTCTGTAATCCTATAACATATATTAAAAAGTTGCTGAAATTCTATAAGCATGAGGTTAGCTATCAGTAAAGATGACCTGGAACAGGCCCTTTTCCTTTTGAAGCAGCTGCCTTACACGCTAAGCTTGTCCCGTGTTACCAGTTGGTGGGCAAAAAAAAAGCAGTATGGAGGAGCAAGCGCTTGTACAGCAGCAGTGGGTGTTTGTGGAACCAGCTTATTTTCCTAATGAGGAATTCAGACCAAAAAAAAAAAAAAGTCTCTTTAAAATGTGTTTATGGTGACAGAGCCCTCTGCATCCTTTGAAAGGCTTATTTTTACAGGCAGAGCACCTGCCTGTAACACCTCTTCTGCTGCAGAGCTGTGAATTAGAGCTGTTGTTATGAGCTCTTCAGCTACTTCAAATAAAGACTAGAAGAGATGTGGCAGTGGAGGTGAGGGGGTCACTCGAGAGAATCACTAGAATTGATCTGTATTTAGCACTACAGGCCATGAGGACCACATCAAGAATACCAGGTCCAGTTTTTGTGCCTCCTAATACAGGAAGGACATTGATAAACAGGGATAAGTTCAGCAGAGGGCTAGCAAGATGGAGCCAGGCTGTTGACAGTGGTGCATGGTGAGAGGAGGAGAGACAACAGACAGAAATTGGAAAAAAAAAAAAAGAGAGGTTCTGACTGGATGTGGGGGAAAACAGTTTCCTTTTGAGGACAGTCAGGCACTGGAATGGAGTATGCAGTCTCCATCCATGGAAGTTTTTAACACCAAGTTAGATGAAGCCTTGTTCAACCTGATCTGACTTCAGAGTCGGCCCTGCTTTGAGCAGAAGTTTGGGCTAGAGACCTCCTGAGGTCTCTTCCAACCTGAATTTTCCTATGATACAATTGGATTTGTAGAGGAAGTTTGGGGGTTCTATTTAAAATCTTCCCCACTCCCTTCTTCTCCTTATCCTACCCCCTTCTCTCAGATTATTATTTAGACTTATGTAAATGTGATCTTCCAGTAGTGTCTAGTTCCTTTCAAGAGCACTTCTGGAAAAAGTCATTAGTAATTAAAAACAAAACAAAACACAACAAGCCAGCAAATACAATCAGGAAAACTTGTCCAATATGGTTACCAGATAGAGGTCATTCAATTTGTAGGGTACAGAGAAGAAAGAATAATGATAAGGAAACAGTAAATTTATGGTGGAGTTGAATTCCGTGTGTAACTTTGTTTATATAATATGCCTGTCTGACAAAAGCAGGCACATTAAAACTTATAAACATATGATTAACCCAGGCAGTGTAGTTCTAAACTTCTCAGGTTCATGTCTGCTTCCTTCAAGTTTGACGAAACAAGAGAGCTGCACACTGAATTTGGAATTCAGCAAACTTGTACACCAAAGAGAAGAGGTGTTACTGAAAATACTCTGGTTGAAATCTCTTGCATTTGACACCCAGGAAGTATTTATGTAATGTTAACAGCTGATCATAACTGTCAAAGTAGCCCTGAAGTAAACAGGCAGTTTCTTAGAAATTAAGTAGATCAGAGAGGAATTGAGTAGATCAAAGGCAACTACAGTTAGTGCTCTCTGCTAACGGAAAGTAAGTCTGGTACGCCCTATAGCTAACTTCATGAAAAAGGTCATTTTAAACGCAAATTGTAACATATGGTCTTAAGTAATATCTTTCAAATCCTTTTGTTTCTGATCTGAAAGGATTCAGAAACTCTTAACTGCTTTCACCCTACTGTGCGAGTGAAGGTAATAGTTTTTTTAAAAAAGGATAGCTCCCTACCTCACCATAAAATGTGAAATTTGTTTTCTTTTGTATTTTAAATATAGCAGTAATGAGGAAAAATGGATGATGAACAGAAAGTGTGGGTTATTCTGTCACCTGACAAGTTAGACAAGTTGGGGCTTTTCAGTGGCCATGAAAGGATAGAAAAAGCTAATCAGTAATGATTTTCCATTCTTGTCCTGCATGACCTTTAAGGGCAAGTCATGCTCTGTGGAGGCTGCAGTGCTAGTAGGTTTTAAGGAGAAATGTGAAGCATGGTAAAATAGGTCTATGAATATTTTGGTCATAGTGGGACAAACAGGAGGGGAAGCATGAACTAAAACAACACCGTGCTTGTTCAACAATTCAGCTCACTTCTGCTTGCAGGAAGGAAGTTGGCTGATGACATGATAAGTGAATAAATATGTACATCAAGACTGGATTGTTTCTTTTTTCATAATGTTTCAGCCTTTGCTGTATACTTCAATAGCAGTGTGAAAAATATAGTGCTAAAATAGGAACAGATACTTTGTATATTTCTCTTGGTGATTCCCTATTACATTTGCAGAGATGACATGTCAAAGATGAATTTCTGAACTGCTTCTTCAGCAAACTTAGCTGGTCTCTGAATTTCAGAGTCAGATTCTTTCTAGCTCAAACATAATTATCACTAATAAAAGTTTCAGTAGGTCTAACTCTGCTTTCAGTTATAGCCAGGTAATCTCCTTATCTTTTGTAAGTAGAATACAGGAAATTATTTTCCTCTTGCAATGGTACGATTTTGGGTTTGCATTTACATTATAAAAGTAATTCTTCATAATGCATGTGTTGAATCTGTCTTGCTTTCCTTTTGCTACTGTCTCTGCAATGCTAACATGAGTAAAAATAGTACTTTAATGGTTATTTATTTATTTTGGTCACTGAAGTTAATAATTATGATTCTGAAGATAGGGATTTTTATGTGAAGGAGCAAGCAGACTTATTGAATAAGCAGTCACTATTTTTACAAGCAGAGTACATGTTCAAAACAGAAAGCTGCTAATACCACAGAGATAAAAGGATAATTTACACTAATTTATGAAGCTAATTAATCAAATGAACTGAGTATATTAACCAGTTGGTGATATTCTGCTGAGCAGGAACTGAAACAGTTAGAAACTTCTTCAGACTTTTTTTTATTACCGTGACATACTGTAACTTATATTGCAAGTCTCCTACAGTGATGACCCTTTCATAAACACTGACAGCTTAAGCAGTTTTAATAAAAAAGAAATGTGAAAGCTCATGCTTACAATGTCCAGGCAGATTCCTCTTTGTATCATAACATTTCCTTAACGAATTACTGAGAATGAAAGATACAGTATGTGAAGACCCCTCTGGGTGTAAATATTATGGGTATGAAAGTATTTTAAATATTTAGTACATGATTATTAATAAGAACAGTAGGGATTTATCTGAATTTGTAGCAAGTTTAAAAAAAATATTGTAGTTGCCATTCTATGCAGTTTCAGAAGACTCTGCAGTGGGGAAAATGTGTTTCTACTAAAATTGTGGTAGATAAAAAAACCAAAGAAATGTTGGTTTATATTGCCTAGAGTCTCTATGAGATGCAAAGGCAATGTATTTCAATGTTAGATTTCTTGGTAAAACCATCAGCAAAGATGGAGCAAAATTTTTCAAGATAGGTGCAAGTTTTGCAGAGGCAGGCCAGATAAGGCCACCTAAATCCTTTAAAGCAGAATTAAGGCTTGCTTTCTGATGTGACAGAAATGCTGTGTAATGAATCCAATTTGTCTCTAGAAGCCAGTGGGAATGAGACATGGAAAATAAATGAGAATTTTTCTCAGAGCGTCCAAGGCAAATCTGTAGAAATACTTTCCCACATTGTAGAGTGCATAGTACAGGTGATGTGGGAGCTGCTTCCCAGTCGTACAGCTGTACAACACTTTGTTCACATAAGAGCTGGGCTACAGGCTTCTATCTGCTATGCATGTTCTGGTACATTGACAACACCTGCAGTAACCTGGCAAGAAATTAGACCTATATATCTGGAATGAAGCTGTATGGCCGAGACTGGTATGGAAAGCTTAGGTAGGGGTAGGACCTGAGACCTGAATCTGTGCAGTTAGCTAATGGCGTGTGTTGGCATCCTATGTTGGAGGGAGTGAGGTTATGCAGCAGAAAGTTTTGAGGTAAGATGAGAGAGGAAGTGATAGCAGTTTATCTGCCCCTTATTTAGTGCTGCTCATGACAGTAGCTGACTGAAGTAAATTTAGGAATCCCTGCTATCAAACATAAAATTCAATGAGATGAAATCCTGTTTGTCTGGATTCAGTAGTATCTTCAATAACCTTTGGAGATTTGTTTTCCATTCACTTTTCATTCCTTCTTTTCTTGAACTTTAATTTCCCACACCTTCATGCTAAAAACTGCCTACTCTGTCAGTGATATGTCATGCTGGTAAAGAGAGAGCATAAGAGCAGAATCTAAATAGAAAGGTCAGTTCTTCTTCCTGCCCAGTTCTTTTCCCACGTTGGAAGAGTTGAAAGCAATAGCGTCTCTGATATCCTTTGAACCTCTTGTCAGCTGACATGAATTGAAGCAACCCTTAAACTACTCAACTTTGTTTTGTGGTCAAAACTGAATGGAGTCAAGAAAGAATAATGTTCCAAAGTGGACTTCTGGGTCTTAAGCCACCATACAACTCAGTGCATAATGAATACAACATGCCAAACCAGTATTTCCAAGAGTATCATTACAAGAAATTGGAAAGAGGATCTTTTCAGATGTAGAAAACAAAAATTTTGGAGGCAATTTCCCAGTAGCTTTCAGAAAGAGAGGTATCCTTAAGTTTTCATTATGTCTTTGAAGGTCTCTCCTTAACATATTTAATGCCGACTAGTACAGCAGTCTCTGCCTTTCTATGTTAAATCATTAACTGATGATATCCAGTTTGTAGTTTCAAGGACACTTCATATTTTTTGCCTCTTTTCAATTTGTAGAATAGTTCCTCCCCCTGGTAATTCCCACACATTTTTATTGCATACTGAGTGGCTTCAATTCAAATGTCTTATGTGAACTTGAGCATCTTTCAGGATCAAACCATAAACTATGAGTTTCAGAAATAGTTATAATTTTAGGGATTAGTGCTTTTCAGTGCATGGAATACATTTTGTAAATTATGTATTGTGGGAGAGTTGCTGGTATCTTCTTAGAAACAGTTGCTGCAGATCAAAACCGTTTTCCACTCTATTGTCCTTTACCATATCAAATAACAATTGAAACAGCAGCAGCAGCCAATGAACATGGATCAATGATATCTTCAGCCACTGCATTTGTGTAGGTTTAATCCATTTACGTGAAAATCAAGTTACTGCTGGCCTGTTTTTTCTTTACTGGAAACAATTGATAACATTACTTCAGAAGAAATTAATCCAGAGAATTAATTAGCAGAATCTAATATCCAATAAATGTAGTCTTGAGAAAGATTTCATGGGTGGTCAATTGTGACATTAAATGGAAGGTAAAAAAATAGATACCGTTAGTTGTTTTCCATAATCAAACAGAAGTGATGGAAAAGGAACAAATAGGATGACATTGACTTTGGAGAAAAATAAATAGGTCGGTTCTTGTACCTGTCACAGAAAAGCTTTGAGAACATTTTTTTTGTGTTTTTGGCTTAGGCCCATATTTAGGGGCTTAAATTTTTGGAAGAAATACTTTGAAAAATAAAAAAAACCCCATTGTTTCCAGGCCAGTGAGTTTGATACTTTGATACTGCAGAAGCTGCACTGGTGTTTTAGGATCAAATTCAGCCCTGGTCAGTAGGAGCAAAAACAGTTAACGCTTACTACCTTCATCGTGGTTACTGTGGCTTTTAGTAGTTTAAGTTTTTGCTGTTGAAGAAATTGGACTTTGCATGTTATCAGTTAATGAAATTTGGTTGATGAGTGGTAACCTCCTTAGCTGTAGTAGTTGAATTTTTTAGTTTGAGTCCAACCGCTTTTTTATTTTATCATTATTAAAGCATTTAACTTAGAAATACAAATGGAGATCAGTGTGCTATTTCATGAGAGCTGTGTGTATGTACAGCCAAGGACTTTGAGCCAGATTTTCAAAGGTATTTAAGAGCCTGAACTTTCAGAGAGATGCCTAAGAGGATCTTTGAGAGACTGTCTGCATGTTTAAGCAGCTAAATGACTTTTAATATCTCGGATTATTTTTGAAAGATTTAAGCAAGTGTTTAAGCACCTTCTTGAAACAGCGTTTTAGTAAGAGTGAAGGTTTCTTAAAATCCTGAGTAGGTCATATTTTTCTGGGGATGGGAGTTGTTCATGCACCTACCCAATGCAGAAGATGTTTCTAAAAATTGGTCATATTTCATTTGAGAACTCTTTCTTTTTAAAAACTGGCTGTTGCTGCTGACTGCAGTAGATGTAACTTTAAGGAAAAAGAAACCACTTTCCAGATAGAAATTCTATTTTAAGCCATTTCTTTCTTGACCCATAGGCCTACATATCCCTGACTTAACTCTGTAGGCTGTAGCTTGTCACAGAGAATGATTCTGCTTTTGGCAGCTGTGCTCATTCAGTGTGTTTGCTAACTTAGCAGCAAAGTGCTTCTGTATTTGCTTTGTCTTGGTGTCTGAGCAATGACTTATTTACTGAAACATTTCTTTCTCTCTCTTTTTTTTTTAACTTATTGGAATTGATTGTGTGAGTGAAATTCAGGATGTTGTGACTGCAGGATTGCATGCTGTCAGTTTTTCTAGGAGGTATTATATACTTGTAGGACCTTGTGTTTCACTCATTACTCTGACTAAAATAAAGAATAAGTGACATAGGAAAACATGCTGTATTCATATTCATATTAGAAATCTTTCTGGTGCTGTCTTACTTGTAAAATTAGGGATTTTTTCAAGACGTAAGGTTTTTGGATGTATTTAAATTAGTAGTTGATTTTTTTTCAGAAAAAAAGCCCTGAGGCATGTGTAAAACTAGTGGCTACATAAAGCTGAAGAATCAGATGTCTGCTGGGCAAATTGACAGAACTCATTAATCTTAGATGCAGTGTACTATAGAGTCTGTCCTTTCATGCACCTGCCCATGCCTAAAGTAATTACATGATGGCACTATTAATACTGAAGAGCTTGAGTGGGGATAGGGTTATCTTCTCTTCTTAGTAATTGATTGCTAGCTGATTAGTGGACAACATTTTTCCTACAGTGTAATTGCCTTTCTGCTATTGTAGCCTCTCTAACCTGGGGGTTAGGCCATCTTACTGGTTTTGAGGCCTCGACAATAGTACCATAGCCCTCAAAGTAATGAACTGGAACTCAGTCACTGTGAATTCCCCAAACAGAAGATGACTAGTTAAATGTATTTCCATGATAGCATATTTTACAATAATCAGACAACAGAAGATTTGTTGCCTTCCCTCCCACCTCCTCTTTCTATGAAGATATTTTCAAACCCTCTGATCCTGCGTGGAGAAGCAAGCAGTTGACTTCTATTAAATCACATCTGTTGCTTGTATAAAGTTATTATCTAAAATGTGTCAGAACTGTGTAATAAGCGTGTATGTTTTTTTGTGACCCTATAGAAATAGCAAATGTATAGATTTGCTTCTTTAGGAGCAAACTAGTAATAAAGGAGTGTATGAATTCTGCAGTGGGGTGTCAAAGATCTGCTGGTCTCTAAAAATAATTATGTTCTCAAATTCTGAAGATTGACTCTGTGATGCTTTTGTTGAAACCTGATAGATATTAGGCTGCTGCTTGGGTAAGTCTGGAAAATGAGGCATCTTTTACCATGAAGTTGTCTGTAGAGGGCAGATGATTTCCAGGGCTACATACTCCTTCAGCATTTCTCCTACCCTGTGACCCTAGATGCCAGATGTACTGGCATGGGGACTCAGATCTGACCATCTGTACTTGGCATGCAGGTTCATGAAGCTGGAGACGAAAGATTATACTGTAGGACACTTGACAGATCTGAATCTTAGGAGTAAGTTAGACATGAAATAAATGCTAATTTCCATTCCCCAGCTTTCTGTGTACCTGAAAAATAAAACCTACCTTACATCAGCCTTCAAGTTATCTTGCTTTCTCTCTCTTCTGGTATAAGTGGTTATTTTGTATAACTCTGCACTAAACCAGAGTCATACTAATTTTTGAGCTTTCTTACACTGGTCCTGGACTCAAATGGGGTGGAACAACACTGGTACAGCAAAGAAATCTCTAAACCCTGCCTGAATGGTGAACCATATACTTACTTGCTTGATAATCAGTTTATTCTATGGTATACTCAAAAGACTAATTTTATTAACATTTTCTAAAGACTTCTGATTAGCCCTATTCAGGACAATTGCTTAGCTTAATCACCAAAGTGGACATCTAGGTTTAAATTATGGAACCAGTTCCCTAGACTGCCATTTCCAAAGGTATTTAGGGGCAGTTAGAAATATTACCCAGTATGATTTCCAGTATTTTGTTTATGAATCCAGCCAGAGGCATATTCCTAAGCGGAAAGTGCAAGAACACACAGTTGTCCACTGTCTGACATAACCTGCCTGGAAGGACATTTCATTTTTTAACTTCTGTAAATTACCAGGTACCCTAAAGAATGATGATTTGCCTTAGGAATCATACTAAACTAGTCAGAAATCTAAATGACTTCTGGCTTTCTGCTTGATGCATGCCCTGCAAAATAACACAAACATAGATGAGATGATCGAGTATTTTGATTGATGGATTTGTAGTAGCCTGTGGGCTGTGGGAAGGTTCATATGGAAATCAAATCCCATGACAACTGACTTTCATGAGTGCTAGTTGAGGTTTCAGACATGCTTTCCCTCAGCTAATGGAGATTTGCACCTGACTGGTGATTCTCAAAATAAACTGCTGACAGATATGTAGCAGATATAGAGAAACTATAGAGTTTCTCTGTGAACAGGCTGAGAAGGGGAAAAGTGTTAGAGGCCTCCACATCTCAGAAGACATGGAAAGGTTCAGAGGGCTTGGTGGCTGAAGAAAATGAGGAGGGGCAAACTGAGTTCTGCGTAGGCTTAACTTGTGACATGACTGCCATTACAAATGCACCTTTCAGACCTAGAAAATGAGCCTCATGAATTTGAGTTGAGAGAAAACAAGCTTTCCTGTGCAGGGTATATCTGTGCTTCATGGCATGGCCAGCCTTCGAGAAACTGAAGTCTGTGCATCTGTGTAGATTCACCGCACAAGCCTACTTATGCTGGGTTTTTTAACAACTGCGTATACTAGTTACAAGGAGACACCCTAGTTTATGCTCCATGCCCTTATACAGTATTCAGTTGAGTTGTCCTTTACACATTTGCCTGGGATTACAAACTGAGCCTCTACCATTCTTAGTGAGTTAGCATTCATATAAAAATGTCTAGCACACAAGCTGATGCAAATTGCAGCACTTTTTAGCATTTACAGGAGGATGACAGGGGATTAGGGATGGATATTAGAGAGTCTTCAGGTCATAATAGAAGTGTGTTGTCAGGAAAGGGGAAAATCCTTCTCATTTTTTCTCCTGATTTCCTTTGTTTTCTGCAGACATAAAACAGCCAGTTCTTTGCCCCATAAAATTTAAACCAAGCAGCTTGAACTGCATAAGTCCTTAAAGCAGTCCTTATAGCTGTATAATTGTTAAAACCTTATTTGTTGGATGGAAGGAGAAAGAGCAGTCTTTCCCAGTAAATGCTAAAGAATTTTTAGAAAATATTAAATGTAATATATGCATGCACTTATTCTAAGTGGGCCTATATTACGTGTCGTAAAAAAATCTTGAAAATGTTAAGGTTGCAAAATGTAACTTTCAAGTCAGGAAATGCCAGCATTAAGGTTGCTCCTTTAAAAGCATTTGGCTGCTTTGTGGCTATGTTTCATGAACAGTCTTTAATTACTGGATCACATGCTGGTTTTTTTCCTACAGGACCACTGCCTCATTCACTGCACAGATGGGTTATGTTCTCTCGGTTCAAAATTTTAGCTTCGTTGTTTCATGTGTGGCCCTAACTCACATTATCTGGGAAATACTTGTATCCTGCTCTAATTAGAGAAATTTTCACTTCCACACAGGCTTATCTGGTTTGCTCACCATTATAATTGCAAAATGCTTCTCAAGTATTTATACATTAATTTTCGTGATACCTTTGGAAGGGGGGAAGTTGTATGTCCATTTTACAAAGGGAAGACTGAGCCACAGAATGATTGTTATGGACTTACCCAGGTATTTTGTCTAAGATAGTCAGGACCTGATTTTTCAGGATGCTTAGTGGAGTATGTGATAATTTGTATATTCTCTGGTAGAGTTCCTCTTGATTTCTGTCAGGTGTAGACGTTTTTAGCACTTCCAGAAATTACAAATTGGACATCTAGAACACAAAGGGCACACTCTTTTTAGCCACTTGGGCTGTTAGTGCAGTCACAGATTGTTATAGCTAGGAAATCCAGAACAAGTTAAGAGGACATTCTTATGGTATCCAGGACTATTTACGGCAAGTCGCAAAAGCTCCCCATCACGTTCTATTGAACTTAGGACCTTTTAAACAAAAACTAATTCCCAAGAAAAAAGCAGAAGAGATGAAAGGCATTTTCTCTACCCTTAGTGACTCAAATGAGTTAAAATGGCCAAATTATTAAAAAAATGGACTGTGCCTCATGAGAAGCACTCATTCTTAACCAGTTTTTTTTACCAAGATGACTTGAGGAAAAATGTATTTCTGAACCTCTGATCTGATTAATTTAACATTATGATGTGAGCAAGACCCAGCTCCTGAAAATCCCAGACTTCTAATTTCCAGTTTAACTGTGTTTGATGTCTTATCAATGCTACTCTTTACATTAAATAATCTGTCTCCTTTTTTAATATTTGCTTCCCAAATTCATGTATTTACTCATTGAATCTACATCTAAGCTCCACAAAGGAACTTCTGAGGTCCTTTGGTAAAGCAGGAGTCACAATGAAGTTCTCAGTCCTTCATCTGTCTTGAGTATGAGGGCATCTTTCATTTTTTGCTATGGATCATAGGAATTACATTTTGCTGAATGAAAATAAACCAGAAGATGTACACCAGGAGCATACTTAATACTCTCCAGTGCTACTGGGCATTCAGTTTAGAACCTGAAGCAGATGTGGACAATAGAATGTTAACACCAAGGGGTTTTGTGTATGGATCCCATCCTATTGATCTCAGTAGATGTTAATTTTGCCATACTAATTGATACTCTCAGATTTTAGCACCAGGAACATTTCTTTAAATCAACTGCATAAACTCTTTTGCAGTCAGGGATGGTAACTGTTAAGAGTAGTAGGCTGCCAACACACAAGTAGGCATATGCTTTGTTAATGAAGAAAGATTTTTTTGTAGATAGCAGACAAATGTGGAGATTTGTGAATGATGGGGAAGAACAGGTCGGCATAGAATCATAGAATCATAGAATCATTTAGGCTGGAAAAGACCTTCAAGACAATCAAGTCCAACCATCATCCATGCCCGCTAGACCATGTTCTGGAGTACCTTGTCTACGCACTTTTTGAATACCTCCAGGGATGGTGACTCAACCACTTCCCTGGGCAGCCTATTCCAATGTCTGACAATTCTCTCAGTAAAGAAATTTTTCCTAATATCCAACCTAAATCTCCTTTGCAAATACATGTGACATGGAAGGGACAGGGGCTGACTCATTGTACATCTACAACTGAATTGTGCGTGCATGTATGGGCTCTTGGGCACAGGACTGAATGGGCCAGGTTTATTGCCTATCTGGGTCCAG